>NC_064622.1:233601638-233904668 GCF_023898315.1 Schistocerca nitens
TTTGTACCTGTCAGGAGGGGTGAACAGTTAAGGTTTGGACAGGTGCGGGTATGATGCATCATGAAGAGACACGGCGACTTTCTGCAGCATATCTTGCATGCTGCAATGACTTGGGAGTGGCAAGCATACTTACAGGGTGGCCTCTGATACCACCTCAAAAAGTTGGGGTGTAGCAGTGTGCGTCCCTTTATGTCGAGCCTGCTGTACTCCCATTCTGGAGAGAAAGCAGACATCTCCACACCCATCGCTGACGACACATTGTAGTTCACACTTGCATTCCCTTCACGTGTTTAAGCCAAGTATTATACACATTTATGTGATCAAGAATGTTCAGTAGTAGCCTGGCTACATGTACATCTAACAATTATGCGTCAGCATGGAGCATTAATGATAAAATCATAGGAGGCAATGTTGTGCAACCTTAGTAGGGACAAGATCCGACTATTCGGGAATCGGATCTTACAATCTGAGACAGTGTTCCGAGACAAACTTTCTTCGCAATGTCCGCAAACGTGACGTCAGGTCCGCCTAGCAACAGCGATCTGGACACACATTGGCTTTAAGGTTGGAGATTATATATATATATATATATATATATATATATATATATATATATATATAATGTGTGTGTGTGTGTGTGTGTGTAGGAAGTCAGTGAAGTGTCCTTATTGGCTGAGGGAGAAAGATGGGTTGGTTTCTCTTGTCCTTCGGGAAGAAAAGGCGAGTAAGTAGCGATGCGCCACTCAAAACGCATGGTCGAGTAAGTGGCTTTAAAGAAATGGTCACGAGTAAATATTCCAGCTATTAAGCAAGATATAAAGTGAAGGTATTAGTTATCAGAACGCCACGTGTCGTGGGCAGTGTCTATCTAGAGTATGGAAAGTGAGAACTGTGTTAATGTGTTATACAGGGTTGAATATAACGGCGTAGCCCAGAGCCGCCATATTGCAAATTCTGTGACGTATGTGTCAAAGTATTTCTTTTAGTAAAACGAGTATAGTACTTTTAACAACTGGCATCCCGAATCAGTCCACTTTAGCAGGATCACAACCTACATGGAACCTGGCGCCTGAGCGCTACTACTGTGTGACGAGGGACCACCAAAAGAGCAAGACACCAGGTTAGTGAAACAGCGACCAGAGAAGTACTTCCTTCTCGCTTCAATGCCACTGAGGGCATTGTACATGGCGTACCTTGCGGGAATGTAGCTGAAGAGTAACCTGATAAGTGGAGTAAGAGTGCCTGCACACAGCAGTCATTGAAACAGAATTGGCCCTAAAAATCAGTGCATGCCAGAATACAAAGGTGGACTGTGGGTTGAACAGTGAACAAAGAACTTGAACACGAACAGTGAGGTAGGAAAAAAAAATTAACTGAACATTGACTTTGGACAGCATAAATAGTGATTAGACAGTGAACATGTACTTCTTGTTATGAGAGAGCAGTGCCGTGGAGATAGTGAGAAGTAGAAATTCAGTGCGTAACGTATATGTGTAACCATCTCGGCTTAGCGTAGAGGCGCGCGCAAAAAAAATTTCAGGTAGGGGTGACTAGTGATGCAGCAGAAAGCAAGCGGCAGAAACAGCCGGTTGAAACCGGTTTCAGAAGTCAGTCAAGGCCACATGCGCGAATGCAGCTGCCTACACACACACACCCTGGAGGGTTGAGCTGACGCCCACCCATGTGGAGCAGCGACTTCGAGTGATGGAGGGGGCAGCGCATGGAGCTCAGCGAGTAGGCGGCATCGAACTTCGGCGAGGACATTCGGCACGACCCGATGCTGAGGTAGGAGGCGTGCTCTGCGTGACATTAAGCCAGCTGTTAGCCAGCGGCGTATACACCTACATACGCAGCGGCTTGGGGCGGCACAATCAGCAGCATAGATCATAGCTACGGCAGCGTTATAGCAGAGTGCGTAATTCAAGGGGAGAAGAGCTCACATGCACTGGAGCTGATATTATATTATATATCCTATGTTAACCTAGAATTAAAAGAGAGTAAGAGTTCATTTTAGAGACAATGGACGATATGAAAATAATTCACTTACATCACAGAGACGTGATTTATTCTCCAGAGAGAAATGAAATTAATAACAGTGACATTTCCGAGGAGAATGAGGCCAATCACAAGACTGTAGAATTAAAGATCTTAATAGAGATATTTAAACAAATGAGTCGAATATGGCTGATGATAGTCAGGAAGTGGGTCAGCACTTACAGCCTGAACACACTGTAGTGGAGGAGGAGTACTTGTCACATGAGGAAACACAAGGAATAGATCATGAAAATGACATTGTAGAGTCAAGGGTTTTGTTAACTGTAGCGCCAGCAGGCACTGTTCCTGTGGGTAGTCAACAGGAACTGAATGAAAGCACAGAGGTAAAAGAACGTAGTACGAGTAAGAGGAGTCCTAGTATTAGTGATTTGCTATCCTTAATGGTTGATAAGTTTCAAGCTCTTGATCAGAAATTGGACGGTAACGATAGGTAAAATAACAAGAAATTTGACGAATTCGCGAAGCAATTTAACAAGAAATTTAAAGATATTAAAGTATATGTTGACAAATCCCTGGGTAGTTTTAGTAAAGCTGTCAGTAACAATATTGCAAATATGTAAAAGGGATTCCAAGCGGCAATGACAGACTAGGAGAGATAGTGGGGCAGGTGAGTGAGAATTCTGCCGAGAATAAAAAACATGAGTCAAAGGTAGGTTGATTAGAGGCAGAGGTCATGGAGGTAACGAAGCAAGTAGAGGGCCTAATTGGTAAATGCGCAAAGGCGCATCTCTTACAGACAGATAATATTACGAAAATTGCAGAAAAAGAGTGCAAAATCAATACAGGGGCGCTTCATTCCGAGCTGCTAAAGATAAGAGAGCAGGTACAAGAAAACGACTTGAAAAAAGGTATCTGAATATGCTAGTCAGATAGAGGCGGAAATAGAAGAGATTGGAGATGTTGTTCGAGCAGGAAAAGTTTAAAGATAGAAGTAAACAACAGTTAGCCTCAAATGACCAGTATCTGCGTGTGTGCAATTTCCACAGCTTTTCATTACAAGGACAGATACATCCTGTAGCTTTTAAGCAGCAATTTCAGGGGGTCTTTCGAGAAAATTGGGATGACGAAAAGAAAATAGGCTGTATTGTAAGTAGGTTCGAAGGCGAAGAGTTATCCTGGGGTATGAAAACTGGATCGCAAAGCAAAACGTATGAGGGGTTTATGCAAACATTCATGAACCAGTATTGGTAAAGCAGCGCTCAGAATTTCTTTCACAGAGACGTATTTGAGGGTCGAAACTTTGGTAATAGTGGTTGCAGAAGTTACAAGGAGTTCTTCCAGGCTTATGTCGAAAAGTATTTGTGTTTAGATGATCCCCTGAAAGAAACGTATTTAATATCAATCATTATGATCAAGTTTCATCCGAGGGTACAAGAAAAAATAATACGAATATCCAAGTCAGATGTAAACGCAATTGAACAAGCGCTGGATCAATTGGATTCACTGGCAGGAAACAATCAGAATGTATATGCTTGGAGAAGAAACCACTGGGGAAATAACAGACCTAATGAAAATAGGATACAAGTAGAACTGACAATCAGACAGATGCAATATCCTCAACACACAGATAATTGAATAAATCATCAGGAGACTGAACTCTATCGTAGGCAGAACCAGAAAACTGATCAAAGGATTAACTGAAAACCTCAGAGGGCGTTGTGGTCTGTATAACGCTAGGTGTTTAACAAACACCAGGCACTCAAGTTAGTGATAATATTATTTCAGTTTCTCTTCATATTGTCAATCAGAACTATTTACTACCATCTTCAGTTCTTTGCTATCCAATTCAGAGTATAGTAATTCTTTGAAATATAAGGTGCGTGACACACACCAGGTGCTCAGGCATTGGCAATATTACTTCCATGTCTCATCATATTGGCAATACTCCCTTCTTTCTCTTGAAACGATAAATAGCTATTATAAGAGTAAACAATGTATACAGAGACAAAGATGTTAGCCTGTTGGAAACAAATTTAACAAATTCTAAAAAGACACTGTGGAGACAGTAAACAAACGTATTAACGGAAACTGGGAAAATAGATATATGTGTGTATCATTCTGAAATTATGCTTAGATAAGTGAACAGTAACGAGATCAAATGGTAACCAAATGTGGAACGTATATTTAGCCAACTGACAAGGTGAAATGAAATGATCGTATGGCATTGTTGGCCGGGAGATCCCATTCGGGGTTGTTCGGCCACCATATTGCAAGTCCTTTTTAGGTGACGCCACATCGGCGACTTGCGAGTCAATGATGATGAAAATGATGATGGACATACAACACCCAGTCCCCTGCCAGGAATCGAACCCGGGCCGCCTGCGTGGTAGGCGGTAACACTACCGCTATGCTACGGAGGCGGACAACTGACAAGGTAAGTCGTGACCAAAGGATAAATAGGTAAGTGCATCAGAATAAGGTGAAGAATAGAAGTTATACAAGTATGGGAAGTAGATCCAAATCCCGTAGAATAAAAGAAAGGAAAGGTATAAGTTAAGGAGTGGCCGAGGATGGTATCGCTAATAGTTATGAAGTATGAAGATGATGAGGGTCATAAAAAGGTGTCCCAACACCCAATAAAGGGTAATGGTAACCCGAGAGGTACTTTGGGTAAAGATAAGAAGTAATGAAGTAAGTTAGAGGGAGTTATTAGGCTGCAAAAGAGGTAAAGAAGAAATAATAGGCACACTTACATTATCAGTTTGGTCATTAAACATAACGGAATAGTACAGGAAAGAATCACTGACACCTGAACAAAGATAGGTAGTACTTCACTTAACTATAGATGCACACGAATCAATGGTTTAAAATGGACAAGTAAAAGCCTTGGAATATGCACACATGATGGGCATGAAATGATGGTCTCCCATGTAACAGTAGAAGAAAATAATCCATATTATGTAAAAATATTGACGCAAGTCGAGATAATGAGGTATTAAATTATTCACGAAAAGGAACCAAATAAGAAACCAAAAAGAGTAGGCGATAAAGGGAACTGATCTCCTATGGAAATGCAAGAATAAAACTGTCTTAGATAATTGTCAGACACACACGAAATGAAGGAATAAAAGAGCAGTAAGTATGATCCGAAAACCGCAGCTGCATTGCTTGATCGCACAGAATTGACCAAAAGGCATGGAGAAAATGTATATCGACTGTTACTTGATTGGAAGCTAGGTTAAAATAGTAATAACTATTGACTAAATGTATGTGTAAATTGTTACATGTAATCCATGAATGGAGCCCGGAGAGGGGCAGAGCACAATGGAACGAGACAGGTGATCTGCAAAGACTCAGCAGCGGCTACACTCCACATGGCTCGCTGTTGCCTCAATCACAGGGGCGTCAGCAACGCACTTTCTTCTCGTCTCCCAGCTCAGCCCATCACGAACTGTAGGTTTCACAAATTACATCCAGTGTAGTGAAATTCAAGTTGATTCATGACAGATAGAACGGCCATAACCTGGCCAATGCTTTAAAGTTATAAGAGTGAGAAGGTCGGAAATCGCTAACGAAAAAGAAAAAAGAAGTCAACCAGTGACTCACAGGACGGCTATTACATAGCCCATGATTAGTGTACACGGTATTGTACATAGTATAACATCGGCATTATAAATTAAGATAGGCCAAATGGCAATTTTATAAGTTTTGATTAGTTTGTTTTGTATTGGATATAGAACTAATTAATATGCAAAGGTTTAGATGATCTAAAAGGAAGTGGTATATGAGTAGATGTTCCATCTCACATAAAACAAAAATACATCTGAATAAACATTCCATTTTAATTAAGGTGCATTTTATATAGTGTTCAAGACTTAAAGCTAGAAAGGTGCCACTCTGAAGGCATCAGATAAAGATAGTATATGAAAGTAATAGGATATTTACGTGTATAGATATATCATGTTAAATATAGTAGCACCAATGATTAAAGACGTAAACGGAGGACAAGAGACACCCATCTGAGAATATTTTAAAATTAAACAAGGTCTTCGAGTATACTGAATTTTGAAAATAAAAATAGGGGGGAAATGTGTAATGCATACGTGCATTCCATCCACGTGTTTAGGCCAAGTATTACGCACATTTATGCGATCGGGAATGCTCAGTAGCAGTTAGGCTACATGTACATCTGACAATTATGCGAAATCAAGGAGCATTAATGATAAAATCATAGGAGGCAATGCTGTGCAACATTAGTAGGGACAAGATCCGACTATTGGGGAGTAGGAACTTACAATCTAAGACAGTGTTCCGAGACAAACATCCGTCTCAATGTCCGCAAATGTGACGTCAGATCCGCCTAGCAACAGCCATCTGAACGCCCATTGGCTGTAAGTTTGGATATATATAGGAAACGAGTGAAGTGTCCCTATTGGCTGAGGGAGAAAAGTGGGATGGTTCCTCCTGTCCTTCGGGAGGACAGGGCGAGTTAGTAGCGAGGCGCCACTCAAAACGCTCGGTCGAGTAACCGGGGCGGCTCTAAAAGAACGGTCGCGATTAAATATTCCAGCTGTTATACAAGATATAAAGTGAAGTATTAGTTATCAGAACGCCACGTTTAGTGTGCAGTGTCTGTCAAGAGTATGGAAAGTGAGAACTGCGTTAATGTGTTGTAATGGGCTGAATATAACGGCGTAGCCCAGAGCCGCCATATTGCAAATTCTATGACGTGTGTGTCGAAGTATTTCTTTTAGTAAAACGAGAATAGTACAAAACGTTGTTGGCATTTAACAACTGGCTTCCCGAAACACTCCACTTTAGCAGGATCACGACCTACATGGAACCTGGCGCCTGAGCGCTACTACTGTGCGACGAGGGACTAGCGAAGCAGCAGGACACCAGGTTAGTGATACAGCGACCAGAAAAGCACTACCTTCTCGCTACAATGCCACTGAGGGCATTGTAACGTTCTCCCGCACGTTGGCGGGGGACGTCGCTGGGCCCGTCTGGGTGGAGGCGTCCACCCCCACTGGCTGCCTCACAGTGGACGCGGCGGTAGGGGCAGATGTCTTCTTAAGAGCTCGCAGGTCCTCGAGCTGCTGTTGCAGCTGGCGGCGGACGGCAACGAGCTCTTCTTTCATGGCGGCCCTCTTAGCCACAAAAGCAGCATGGAGGGCGGCCAAGGCTTCGTCTGTGGTCATCTGACAGCGGCGCGGCCCGCTGTCCACGTTAGAGCGTCGCGTGGGCGGTGAGGGGGGTGGGGGAGTGGGCGGGATAGCCGACTTGCCTTCGCCTGGGATCGCCGCAGAGGTGGTGTGGCCTTCTGACTTCTGAATCCTTTGACGTAGCTGCAGCTCCGTGAGTTTGAAAGTGTGTACAAATGGTTCAAATGGCTCTAAGCACTATGGGTCATCAGCCCCCTAGACTTAAAACTACCTAAACCTAACTAACCTAAGGACATCACACACATCCATGCCCGAGACAGGATTCGAAACTGTGGCCGTAGCAGCAGCGCGGCTCCGGACTGAAGCGCCCAGAACGCTCGGCCACAGCGGCCGGGTTTGAAAGTGGGAACCGCCGCAATTCACGCACTTGGCAACCACAATACCAGGGCTGCGCGCACTACAAGAACGAAACACTGCCCTTGCATGCCTTTGCAACGAGTTCCACTCGTTGGCACTTGACACACTGCTGCACAGTGCGCTTCCTCGACTGCCTTTTGTAGCCGTGATCTATCCCGATAACTTCTGTCAGGAATTCAAGCAAGCAAGCCGGCCCCCTTTTCTCATTCCAGACGTTTCGATTGGCGTAGGCGACCGAGCGACGAAACAGAAGCAGCCGTAGTCGGGAGCGAGCCCACTTGAACAGTGAGCTGTTGGCTGTCAACGGCAGAGGTTCCCTGTAAGGAGGTTTTACGGCATCACGACATAAATAATTCTCTTAAATGCTCTAAGTACCATTGTTTGTCCCTTCAATGATGTTAGTAAATGTTTTGTTGAATCGACCAGAGGCTTACCACACAAGGAACACTGAATCCAAGTTATCCCGCTCTAAAAGTTTTTAAAGGATTCTTAGTTCCACAGTAATTACCATTACCACCACCTGTTCCCACCCCCTCGCCCTTCTATGAACGAATGGTAGTAGCAAGTGTGGCTTTTGCTGGGTGGCTTCTTACTTTAATACTGAGCACTCAAAGGTTGATGTTAGTTAAATACTTAACGCTAGTTATGTACTTGTATGTTTTATGTGTGGTATAAATAAGTATTATTTCTACTGGTGTGTTAGCAGTATTTTAAACCATGAAGACTAGACCAGTACTCAGTTTGAAGTATTTATGCAATGACAGCTTACAGTATGAGCCTCGAATACGTGGAGAGGTGGAGGAGGGCAGCGTGGTTGAATTGTGTCATCGGTTACGTGGCGCTTTAGATAAACGTGTCACAATCACGAATCAACCCGTGGGAGAGGTGAGTACCGCTTACACCGCTTGTACCATCCAGCTTTGTATAGTTAGGGAGGGTGTTGAGTTATTAGAAGGTACTCAGCCGTCTCGGGGTCAGTTACTGCGCCTAAACGCGACGGTGAATCACGTTGCCAACAGATTTAGTGACTTCTTCAGGTGCACAAATATCCCAAAGCGGTGTTAGAAATATAGGACCTGCAGGGCAAAGTAATTTCAGTGTGAAGGCAATTTTCAGCCTTCAAGTGGCATGAAGGAAGCTAAGGTGATGACGAGGTAATACCCACAGAGCATGTAGTCACAGGTGTAGTAGGTGAACCATCTAGTGGCAGTTGCATGGGGGCTTAATAAAAGTTGAATGCAAATAATTTTAATTTTTTTTTTTTTTGCTTTAGTAGCTGTCTGTCCGATTACGATGTCTCGTAACGGTTGGCCCTGACTATTATTATTACGCAATCTGACTGCTTAGAACAATAACAAAGAATGAAATGGAAATTTTCATTAACACAGTTAATTAATTAAGCCCCCAGCAACTATAAAACCAACGCAACAACAAGCACAAGAGTAACTGTTCTGTGTGTGGAAGTATGACTCAACGTACGCATCTGGCACGATTCTTCTTCAATAACACAAGAATTTTTAAATAACATTTATACTGAATTAATTAAAGAAAATAGAAATACCATAATTACTCAAGAGAACCACAATTACACTCTAATCCAAGAACACAAGCCAGATGCTTTGTTGACTGAACCTGTAATGACACATTATTTAAAACATGGAAATAATGAAAAATAAATCAAGTTTCGTTACCTTCATATATTGACCAAAATCACTCTCATAATTACAATATATCTCCACACCGCCTCGCTATTACCACATCTGAACAAGAACCTTTCAGTATCACATCTCAGCAAGCACTCCGTACTAGCACATCTGAACACGAACTGACTACTACGAGTCCTGGACAAGCACTGACTACTACGACATCTCAATAATCACTCCCGTGGAGGCGGCGGAACAATGCTCTCTAGCGATCTCTGTCGCTGTGGCTCAGTGTAGCCACCTTTCATATGCCCTTCCTCCACGGCTAGAATTTGATGGTATTTTTGCCAGCATTGGTGGTGAAAATACCACCAAATTCGTCAAAAAATACAGACAAAAATAAAAGATAATATTAATACGTAAATATCATATAACTAGATAAAATTTTGGCTTTGCACTGACCTTTCAATAACCTAATATATAAAATACAGTAAGCAATACAAATTCTTTCATACATGTGACTTTACATAAGTTTACACAAGTATTATGTGGTTAAACAGTTCAATCAATAGCGTCAGCAATGACGAATATGTGCAGGTAAGAGTCTCATAGCTTTTCACAAACAGTAATACACAATAAATCAGTTTATACAAATATTCACATAAACGCTTTCGATAGCCCAAGAATAAGCAGTTGACAGTTCCAGCAGTAGCACCCAGCAATGGTCAACAGGTGCAAATACCAATAAGTAACATTTTTTCAATAGAAGCAGTCCATCAGTGGCACCCAGCAATGTTGAGCAGCTGCAGACATCAACAAGTAACACCATTTCAGTAGAAGCAGTCCATTAGTGGCACCAGCAATGTTGATCAGGTGCACACAGCAACAGGTGACTTCATTTCAGTAGAAGCAATCCATCAGTGGCACCAGCAATGTTGATCAGGTGCACACAGCAACAGGTGACTTCATTTCAGTAGAAGCAATCCATCAGTGGCACCCAGCAATGTTGAGTAGGTGCAGACATCAACAGGTGACATCTTTTCAGTAGAAGCAGTCCATCAGTGGCACCCAGCAATGTTGAGCAGGTACACACAGCAACAGGTGACATCTTTTCAGTAGAAACAGTCCATCAGTGGTACCCAGCAATGTTGAGTAGGTACACACAGCAACAGGTGACATCTTTTCAGTAGAAACAGTCCATCAGTGGTACCCAGCAATGTTGAGTAGGTACACACAGCAACAAGTCACATTTCTCAGCAGAAGCAGTTCCATAAAATACACTGTCACTGATCACACTGTTCATCAGAGTTTATAAGCAGAAATTAAACATGTCCTAGTGACACCAATATTGTAGAAAAGGTACAAGTAACAGTCCATAATTTTTTTACAATCACTGATCACACAGTTCATCAGCAGAAATTAAACATATCCTTGTAGCACCAATCATGTAGAAAAGGTGCAAGTAACAGTCCATACTATTCACCATAACTACTGAGACAGTTCAGTCATGAACAATAGTTTGAATGCACATACAATTTCTTTAACAAAATATAATCAATGCTCTTACACTAAACATACAAATCATAATAAACACACAAATGATATCAGATAATTGTCCTATTAACTATTACAATACACAAATCCAGTAAACCTATAACATTTATGAGTGTCAGTGCAAGCCACTACCAACAAATAAAATAATATTTAGGAGATAGGTGGGTAGGATTAGGAAAGGAAAACACACAAAACACATCCACTCATCTTTCATCCTCATTAAGTGCTACTGTGTAATTGAATAGTGTTAACTGTGTAAATGTAACTCTGTCCAAGATTTGATGTTCATCATGTGTACCAAGTAGTAGTGGCAGCAATGTATAACAGTCAATAATAGTTAAGTCAACGTCATAGTCATCATGTCAAGACCAATGTTTGCCAAGCCAGATCAAATTGTACGGTTGCTGAACAACTGTCAGTGAGCCAATATATGCAAATACTTCCTCTCTCAAAAAAAAAGTATATACTGCTTAGCGATTTGACAAAGTGTGTGTGTAGGCAATCTTCTTTCTACTTGAGTGTTCTAGTCTGCCATCTTCATCCTCCTTGTTCCATATGGACCAACAAAAAAAAAAAAAATATGCTCCTCACTTACTTTACCTCTTATCCACCAAAACTCCAATAATCATCACTTAACTTCAATAATACCTCATTTACCTTACCTCTTGTCCACAAAACTCGAATAATCATCAACTTCACATAATCTCAATACCTCAATAATACGTCTATACATATAAACCTCAGCACCAATATCATTTCACTTCCATAACAACTCTTTCCTCTAGTCAGTCTCCTCGAACAAGTACAGACAAAATCCTAGTGCAACTTCAATTCAGCATCCCATGCAATCCGAAGACACAGTGTCCACACACAACCTCTGTGTAAACCATCTGACCCAAATTTTCTACTCATTATAAATTATAAGATACATTTTGGTTCCTTGTCCATCATTAAATAAAAGAAATGGATACATGACCTCTAACAGACTTAGTTCGAATAACTCTCAGTAATTAAGTACGATTACGGAGTGTGAATGATCATAATATTTCACAGTGTGTACACCACTTCAAGAATCATAGCAGAAGCAAACATGTGGAGTATTTTTTGTGTCAAGTGGCACTTCCTATTTCAATTGCTCACGGAAAACGCAGTGTAATAACTGTCAATGGTCTAAACCTAGTTTTGGTATGTCATGTCGTTAGCTTCCTTCCTATTAGCATACATTTATACAGCTTTCATAAATCCTCCAGCTCATGTGACTTCTATGAAGTTTCTTGTACTAATGTCGTTTATGTCGAATTACTGCAGTTCATTTTCTTATCTTAAAAATATAAGGCACTGAGCGTAAGCAAAACATGCAATAGCGAGTAAATATACCAGTAGAGAACAGAATGTCAACAAGTGGATGCAGCACAATTCTTACAACGAGGCTCTGCCAAGCGAACAATCTATAATTAATACCACAGTGTAACCTAAACTCTATGTTCGTACACAGTATATCAGCATTTCTATATACTAAATTGAAGAGTAGTTATGACAACAAAACAGAAATGTGTAAATATGCAATCCATACGCACAGCAGCAAACATGCCTTACACAATAAACAGGTCATTAGCATCACATCGACATAAGCAAATAAATGTTCATATGTAATCTTAATAAGTACACATGAAGGCGCAAGCAGATAAATCACAAAGTATAACTTACATATCTAACCACATCAGCACAATTAATCAGGTGACAATTATAATTTAAATAAATAAGCACAGCAGGCACATAATTAAAAAAAAATATGACATCAGTGAAAAAGCATAGCAGCCAAGCGATGCATAATATACACAAGTAATAACACTGTTCATTAATCAATAATTGTCAAAATCAGTAAATGTACACAAGCACGTCGCTTCACAAGTAAATTCATAGAACATAAAATTTAGCACAAAGTATGACTCACGTAATCGCGAGCAGCAAATTACGTCTAAAGTACGTACCTAAGTGGAATTATGTTACCTGAAAAATAAACTCAATTAACCGTTACCTTTTTTTTTGTCTATTACTTTCTTCTTCGAAATGACATTCTTCCTGAAAATTTTCTCCAAAGCAAGTCGTCTTAACGTCGGACACGCACAGAATTTACCTGAAGGTCTTAAATACTTTATACAACCGTATCCTGAAAAATACTGAACGTTAATAACATAATTTATGAGGTCACCATAGCTTTATACTGAATTTAATCCGAGAAATTAGACTGTGTATTTGTTTACGTCTGTCAGTGCATTCGCACTGAGCGCTCGATCAGCTGTAGGCGCGTGACGTAGGAATTCATTGTTTGCGGTCAACGACTGCCTCGTGCGGCGCGCAGACTGACTGTTGCTTTGAGTACGCGCCGCCACCGGAACACGGCGCGGTATCCTTGTATTCTCCGCATGTTTACATGTAGCTGTTAGTTTCTCTAAAGTATGTCATTCCACAAAAATTTTTACGTTCAATATATGATGTATTCCTTTAGAGCGTCGTGATTTAAGAGTTTCTACTTCAACAGTGTTATCATGAATAATTTTGCGAACTCTATATGGACCGTTATAAAGCAGAAAAAATTTGCGACACAAGCCTTTTCCTTTATGAGACAAACGGTGGGACTTAATTAACACCTTCTGGCCAACTGACAAAGTTTTTAAACGACCAGGACGCTTAGCTGATTTCTCTCTTCTAGCAGCTGCAGATGCAATATTTTGCAGAGCCAGGTTCACAACTTCAGAATGCCGCAGTTTCCGTGAAGGCGGAAAAGGAACGATTTCAGAAATGCGATTTGTTGGTACTTTATTTTTTAATATCAATAGAGGCGGTAAAGAAGTTGAGTCATTAGGAAGTTCATTCAGAATGTTTTGAAAAATATGAAGATACTGATCCCAAGTTCTGTGATTCTGATGACAATAAAGACGGCACAATTTATTGATTTCCTTCATCCATCTCTCTGAAGCATTAGACTGAGGGTGAAAAAGTGAAATGAAGATTGGTTTAATTTTCCGACGCCGTAGAGTACGAAGCCAAATTTTAGAGCGAAACTGTGATCCATTATCTGATATAACCTTATCAACATGACCAACTTCTTTAAGAAAATGTTTGATGAAAGCATTAGATACTGAACGAGCTGTTGCTTTGCGTAAAGGTGTAAAACACACATATTTTGATGTCAATTCCACTGCTACGAAAATGTACGCAAAACCATTAGTAGATCGAACCACTGGACCGAACAAATCAACTGCAGCCATCTCCTTTAATTTCGCTGGAATGATAGGAAACAACGGTGCTCTGTGAGAAATTGTTGGCGGCTTAGCCTTTTGACATAATTTGCATTTGGCAAGAACAGATCGAATACGTTTTTCCATATTACTGAAGTAGCAATTTTCTCGTAATTTATGAAAGCATTTTCTGGGACCAAAGTGCGCATAACTAAAATGTGTGTACCAAATCAATTTATTGACCCACTCATCAGGAATACAAACTAACCAAACAGAGTTGTCGACCGATTTTCGTTTGAAAAGAATATCATTGCGAACTAAATAATACTGTCTGATCGCTACGCTTTCCTTTCTCCTCCACTTCTCCTTAATGTCCTTCCAGATTGGATCCTTGTTTTGCTCCTTAGCGATGTCCTGGAGCGAAGACGAAATAAAGTTCTCAAACGCAACACCTTGAATATACATCAAACAATAATGGTTTTCTTTGCAGTCCTCTTCAGCTCTTTGTTTCAAACCCATAGGTGCACGTGATAAAGCATCAGCAACAATATTTGAAGATCCCTGTATGTAAACAATACTAAAATCAAATTCCTGTAGGTACAACGCCCATCGTGACAATCTGCCGTGAGTTAATTTTGTTGACATAAGAAATTCCAGAGCTCGATGATCGGTGTAAACCTTAGTATGTCTGCCAAACAAAAATGTGCGAAATTTTGTGAAAGCCCAAACAACAGCCAAAGCTTCAAGTTCCGTAATCGAATAATTCTTCTCTGATTTAGAGAGAACACGGCTTCCAAAGGCAATAGTTTTCTGTACTACAACGCCGTCTTCTTCTATCTCTTGAAATAAGTGTGCACCTAGGCCTTTGTATGATGAGTCCGTCGCCAAACAAAAATCTTTAGATAAATCCGGATGTGAAAGAAGTGGAGCAGCAACTAAAGCATCACGAAGTTGTTCAAATTCTGATTGAGCTTCCTCATCCCAACACCAATTAGATTTCTTTCCAGATAGTTCACATAAACGAGGTGTGGCCAAATTGTCCAATCTAACAAAGCGTCTAAGAAAATTACAGACACCAAGGAAACTACGTACATCACGTTTTGTGGTAGGAACAGCATAATTACGAATAGCGTCTAATTTTTCTGGATCAGGGAGAATACCTTCTGTAGAAATAATGTGACCGAGAAATTTCACCTGAGAACGACCAAATTCAGATTTTTCCAAGTTCTCTGTAATGCCAACTCTTGCAAAAATACGTAATAATGAATCCAAAATTTTGTTGTGCTCACTCCAAGAACGTTTAGCAATAAGAATGTCGTCAACATAAGAAGTAATATTGTCACGAAGATAAACAGGTAAAATTTCATTTAAGCTACGAATGAATGCTGCTGAAGATACAATAAGTCCAAACGGTAATTTCCAAAGTCACTTTTGGGTAAAACAGTCAAATCCGGTTATTGTTTACCTACTGTCTAGATTGATTGATAGTAGAAGAGTTGTTTTTATAGATGCAAAGAATAGTGAAAGAGTAGGCAGCGGTGCAGAAAACTAAAAGGGAAATAGCACCACTACAGCTCGGGGCCTTGTGAGCGCTACGGCACATATTCACTTAGTGTAGTGAATCCCCTGAGGACTTTAATAGCTGCACATAAATTTCAGTTTGTGACTTAGTGGCCAATTTGGTGGGAGTGCGTACATAAATTGATCTAACCATGCACATGGACGTATGTCATTCTTAGAATTACGGAAGATCTTAAATTTCCGAACAGTCAAAAAGTGTTTATAGTCAAAGTTTTCGCCTCGTGGCGACAAAGACCTACCGCGTGTGTCCCAGTCCCAATGTCGATTATTGTCAAGTTCGCGCGCCTGGCGCTCTCTTGTTGCATCCCGTAAATGAAACAAATTACTTTCTTGAAACCCCTCTGCTATCTGTGATTCTAAATTTCTTCTACTGTCTTTTCCTACGATTTCGCCTTCAGTTTGTTTGACTTGCATTCGTAATGCCTCAAATTCCTTTTTAACGCGTTCATTAAATTTTCCCTGATTTTCAACATGCTTATTTATGTTCTGGTACTCTTCGGTTTCTGCAAATGGTAATGGAGCTGTATCATCTGAATCTCTGTCCCCATGTAAACTAAGATTTGTCAATTTATCTGAAATCTCCTCAACTCTTTCCGATAAGTCACCTAATTGTTCTTTCTGTTTATTTACGTCTTCCGTAAGTGTCGCGACTCGGGTTTCAGTGTTGACACATTTGGTAGTTAACTGTTCATATTGTTGTGTTAGATTATTTATTCTGTCATTTGGTACGGATTCCTCGATTCTCTCAAATATCTCTTCCTTATCGTGTGCACATTGTAAATTTAGCTCTGAAAATTTTTGTACTATCACGCGATCTCTTTCTTCCTGTTCTCTATCCTGTTCCCTTTGTCTAATCTCTACTGCAATTAATCTATTATTGTGAGAATTCAAAATCGGTTGTACTTCCTCTCTAATTTCTTTCTTTAATTCATCTTTTATGTTTCTGAAACATGTCCCTATTCGTGAATCTAATCGTGTTTCCATTGTTCCTATCTCAGTTTTAATTGTTCCTATTTGTGAGTCTAACCGTGTTGCCAAAGTTCCAATCTCTGTTTTTAATTCAGATCGTAACTGTGATCCCATTGTTTCCCTATCTGTTTTCAATTCAGATCGTAACTGTGATCCCAAATTTAATATTGCACCCAACAACTGCTCCATAATAGCCGGTTCGAAATTCTTTTCGCCCCTAACATTTCCCGCAAAACCAGTTTCCTTCGTCATAGCTGTAAAGCTATCTGTGTTCGATACTATTCCAGAATCTTCTATCGTTAATCCCGTATTCTCTAAATTTTCTGATTGAGAAAAATTTTGAAAGGGTTCTGGACTATTTTCCCTGCTTATTAAATTGTTTTCAACTTCATTATTTATCGTACTGTTGTCCTGTGTTGGCGAGTTCGCCATGTCAACAATTTCGTCATTCTGACTATCCATCATTTTTGCCTTTTTCATCGATCGCGTAATCATTTACAAAACATACAAAACTCGTCACAGTACGAAAATTACACACAATGACTCTTTATAATCAACAATACCATTCACTCGAAATGTTTCCCAAAAAACACGATTAACGAACAATTGAAATAATTGCGCTAAATCGTCAACGCGTATACAAGACAACAATCAAATTCAGAGAAAAAAATACCATTATAAGAAAGACAATTACCAAATCTACACATGCAAAATAGACTATAATTACTAAACTACAAATTACAACAACAATGCTACTGTCCACTATTTTTACAATCAGAAGAATTCCAAGGGACGATCCGAAGCAGTGGTCGCCACGTGCATGGGGGCTTAATAAAAATATTAATGCAAATAATTTTAATTTTTTTTTTTTTGCTTTAGTAGCTGTCTGTCCGATTACGATGTCTCGTAACGGTTGGCCCTGACTATTATTATTACGCAATCTGACTGCTTAGAACAATAACAAAGAATGAAATGGAAATTTTCATTAACACAGTTAATTAATTAAGCCCCCAGCAACTATAAAACCAACGCAACAACAAGCACAAGAGTAACTGTTCTGTGTGTGGAAGTATGACTCAACGTACGCATCTGGCACGGTTCTTCTTCAATAACACAAGAATTTTTAAATAACATTTATACTGAATTAATTAAAGAAAATAGAAATACCATAATTACTCAAGAGAACCACAATTACACTCTAATCCAAGAACACAAGCCAGATGCTTTGTTGACTGAACCTGTAATGACACATTATTTAAAACATGGAAATAATGAAAAATAAATCAAGTTTCGTTACCTTCATATATTGACCAAAATCACTCTCATAATTACAATATATCTCCACACCGCCTCGCTATTACCACATCTGAACAAGAACCTTTCAGTATCACATCTCAGCAAGCACTCCGTACTAGCACATCTGAACACGAACTGACTACTACGAGTCCTGGACAAGCACTGACTACTACGACATCTCAATAATCACTCCCGTGGAGGCGGCGGAACAATGCTCTCTAGCGATCTCTGTCGCTGTGGCTCAGTGTAGCCACCTTTCACAGTAACTCAATGTATTAGTGTTCTATCGATTAAAGACATTGTACCAATTAAAGAATCGTTGTGGCTCACCGTTAGGTTGCAAGCACAAGCCCGCGTGTTTGCAACTGTTAGATGAGTTGGTGTGTCAAACGAATTACCCTTCAGCTCAGAGGCCAGTAAGATGGTTAAATACCAAAGTAATGGTTGAAAAAGGGTCAGTTTTATGTCTAAGAGAGCGTATTTTAAGTGAACGTCTGGGTCTGCGCAGGCGGAGAGATTTGCTTGAGGAACGCTTTTATAGGATGCAGGATGGACGTGAACCATTAGACGATTATGTTGAGCGAGTAAGAATGCCTATTTTAGCTTTATGTATAGCTATTTCTGAATGGGAGGCCGTGGTTACCAAACTTGAAGGAATGCGTTTGCAAGATCGATCACAGGTTATGTTTATAGAAAATCCCAAGTCATTTTCTCTCCTTTAACGTTTGATAGTCAGTGCAGAAAATGTCAAGCAGGGGGATGAATTAAAACAACGGGTTTGCTCATCCACAAAGATTAATCAAAGCATGGCGACTAAGCAAACTTATCACGGTGGAGGCGAGGCGTGCGTTTTCGGTGCGGGAGTGAGCGCCATTTTCGCTGCAGTCTGGAACCGCGCGACCGCTGCGGTTGCAGGATCGAATCCTGCCTCGGGAATGGATGTTTTTGATGTCCTTAGGTTAGTTAGGTTTAAGTAGTTCGAAGTTCTACGGGACTGATAACCTCAGAAGTTAAGTTACGTAGTGCCCAGAGCCATTTGAACCATTTTTCTTGAGCGCCATTTTATTAAAGATTGTAAGAGACTTCATGAAAATGTTAAGAATATCTGACACTGATGCAGCTCGCTGACGGAGAGCTCATTTGCCGTCTTGCAGCTGCCGTAAGGCATGCACAGTTAGCACAAATCCACTACAAATTGTATGCGCCGCAGCGGGGACAGAACAGGTGAGCGGATTGGTTGAGTCCGGTGGTGGTGTGCCATTATTTGACTATAACTGGTATCATAAGCATAAGTGTATTGTCGGCTTGCCGCCATTGCAAAACGTTAAAGAGGAGTGTCGTTCTTTTAAACTTTTTTGTGGTAAGTTCCTATGGGACCATACTGCTGAGGTAATGATATGTTGGACATCAAAGGTCAGATCCAGGCAAATTGAGGGTAGGACAATTTATATGGCCGTGGAAATTTGGGGTGGCTAAGAGCCTCACGGTGGAATTGTAGCAGGCGGGGTGATTTTTTTAGTTCACAGTCTCTGTACTTTACATTATTCTGAAAGATACCTGTGTTTTAAATTTTGTCCTCAGGTCGAGGTAAGATTCCGTCGCCACCGGTTTTTTCCCCTTGTTGGTCATGTTGAAAATTCTGATGGGAGATCTGATGTTAAGCACTTGTCAGTGGATAAAGCTAAGCGAATGTGGAATTTGTTGCACGCATTTCGTCAGATTCTAACAGAGAAGATGAGCATAACAAACAAAATAAAATATTATATTAGTTTGATCAAGTTCCGGTAAGGCTGACTCCGTACCGATTATCTCCTCCACAGATGAGACGGCTGCGGGAAATAGCACATCGTTTATTGAAGGAGGGGTAATTAGACCAAAGTATCGCCGTATGTATCTCCAACATTTAGGTTCCGAAACCTAAGGGAGACGAATTCTGGCCAGTAGTAGACTACACAGTTCTCAACCAGAAGGTTGTGCTAGAAACGGTACCTCGTTAGGCAAAGCAGGTCTCACTGTCAAGCCTAACAAGATAACGTTAGCCAACCAGAAGAGATCCTTTTTAGGGCACTTGGTGTCAGAGTATGGAATAAAAATCGACCAATCAAGGACTTGTGTTGTACATAACTTCCCTGTACCTCTTAATAAAAGGGTTGTGGCTCGTTTTGTCGATACGGAAAATTTTTTTAGAAATTTCGTAACAAATTTTGCTGGATTTTAGCCTTTCGCCTTAATCAGCCTAGACGTAAACAATGAAGTTCGAGTACGGTGAGAGCTAACAGACGGCTTTTGAGTCAATTAAGGAGGCTTTGAGTAAGGCGCTAGTGCTAGGAATTCCTGATTTTAACGTTCCTTTTGCTGTCGAGACTGATGTCTCGAAAGTGGCATTGCTGCGGCGCTCATGCTGGGGAACGTAGGCCCTTGCCTTATGTTTCTAGACCACTAGCAGGTCCCAAATTGAGGTATTCTGTGTACGAATTGGATGCATCGTCTGTGCTATTTGTGTTAGAGACTTTCAGATTAAATCTGGAACATCAGCACCGAAGCACATTATGAACGATGCGTGATGTAAAGTGCAAAGTTTGGCTAAAAATATCCAGAAAACTAAATTACTGCTTTACTCGCAAGAAAATAACGGCCCGAAATTATTATCACTGTTCACTGGAAATAAATGTTTTTGCTAGCACGGCACATGACGATTCTAATTACACGCTCTTTGCACAAGTATACGATGAGAGGTATGCCCTGAAATAGAAGTGACTTCCTTCTACCTCATCATTCTGTTTTAGTATCAGGAGTACTGGCGTTCCCGAAAGCAAACACAAATCAGCAGAAGCAGTAGCTAAAGATAAATAATCTACTATAAATTCTTTTTGTACGAAACAATCTGTTGCTTCGTGTGATGTAAGGTGCAGTCCCACACGATAAAAAAATTCAAAGCTTTACTATAAATCATAGAGGTGGATTTTACTTTCAACAAGATAGTTTTCGAGAAGTCACACTATGATTATTGAGGAAAAGACAGCGCAACATAAGAAGACTCTAAAACTTACAAAATTATCCCATTACAAAAATTAAAAAACATATTTCTAAAATTCCTCGAAAACCTTCATCAGTATAATGAACAAGGAAATAGTATTCATATACCAGTTCTCCTCTCCAGAGTAGAATACTCCAGCTACTTTCTCCCAGATTCACATAAATCAGATCTTATTTTCTGAAAAACTCAACTACACACAACTATGCATCAGCGCTGCACAACATACTGATCAGTAAGTGAGCCACAGATAAACATAGTCAAGGATCTTATTCTCTACACATGCAGTGTGCTCATTCATCTTTGTCCCAGTGCAGTGAAGTTGAATTATTTACAATAGTACTTACAATAGCAGAAAATGTATGAGAACCT
This sequence comes from Schistocerca nitens, assembly GCF_023898315.1. Taxonomy (NCBI): domain Eukaryota; kingdom Metazoa; phylum Arthropoda; class Insecta; order Orthoptera; family Acrididae; genus Schistocerca; species Schistocerca nitens. Next base: position 233,622,907 of record NC_064622.1, read on the forward strand.
TACATTATCCCCTGCCGCTTCTGTAGTGTATGCATACTGTATGTTATTTGAAGTTCCAGATTTTTCTCGTAATATCCTTTACTTCCATGTACTTACCAACAACATCATATTCATGTAATAGTACCTTTCATGACAATTTACTTTCCAAAAACATCATGTTAGTTTTCCTGCATCACATCATGATAACCACGTAACATAATTATTATTTAATCTGCCTATACCCATATTTCCACATTACAATCACATTTCATTCTCACTTATAAATGTGTCTGTTACATTCTCAACTTACTCTCTTCCTAAACTCATTTGCTCTCAGTTCTGTTATGTAATGACATTTACCTTATTTATAGCCTCTAGCAGTAAATCCTTATCCTAAATGAGCTCTCATATAACTATAGGCACCACATTGAACATACACAAAAAAATTTCATCAGAAAAGCAATGCATTCAAATCCATTATCATACATACATAAACATAAAGTATTTCAACATAACGGCAGTGCAACAACGTATAATACCTTATGATTTTGCCGCAAAAATCATTATGTTCAGTCAGAAAACAAAATGAAGAACACATATTTAGGTTAAGACAAAACATACACAAAAGTTACATCATAAAATTAATGCAGGAACTAAATCCAAGTCTGTCACGACATAAATGCAATATATAATCGTCATTACGAAATGCCAGTAATATACCAGTGCCAAATTTTGTTGGTGTGCCAGTGATTGTGTAATGGACGAGGTCACAATTATCAAAAGCTGTGTTAAGCAATATTCATATTATGCAACAAGATTGTAATTATTTCACAATACTCTCCTAAGCCATGGGAAGTAAATTAATTAAAATGCAAAATGGAAGAAATATCACTTTGGATCAGTGTCATATTCTTCACTAAAGTACACAGTTTACAACAAAATACATCCCATGTTTTCCATCTCTTCCTAGTGTCATCATAAAAATTGATTATTCAACAGTGCATCCTATGACCAATTGTGTCTCACAAATATGGAACATATGTGTAATAGCAAAAATCATTTTAATGTATGTCTACATCATCATGTCTGACATAATCTGACCTGAAGATAAAAATGTGTGTAGTTATATACAAGAGAAAATGTACATACTTTATCAGGATAATGTCCTCGAATGACATTTTCAGCAAGAATTATCAAAAAATCATGAATAATATGTCAGAAATGCATGACATACCGGTTGTGCCTGATGACCCAAATACCTTCACATAAAAAATTAATTTTGTTGCATTTTGTCTAATTGATGTTACTTACTATTTCAGATCTCTTTTTCGCTACTAACCACAGAAAGTTCATCACCTATCTTTTACTGCATACAAGCTAATGGAACATGTCGAAGCAAAGAGAAAATTAGCTTCAGCAAGAACAGGGTCCCTAATATGTGCCCTAATAGTTACTCACTTGTTCCTCATAATGCGTCATAATTCTTAATCATTTCCTCTTCATATTACACTTCATATTACACTGGTAGAAGCTGACCTCGGGGAAGATCAGTTTGGATTCCGTGGAAATGTTGGAACACGTGAGGCAATACTAACCTTACGACTTATCTTAGAAGAAAGATTAAGAAAAGGCAAACCTACGTTTCTAGCATTTGTAGACTTAGAGAAAGCTTTTGACAACGTTAACTGGAATACTCTCTTTCAAATTCTGAAGGTGGCAGGGGTAAAATACAGGGAGCGAAAGGCTATTTACAATTTGTACAGAAACCAGATGGCAGTTATAAGAGTCAAGGGGCATGAAAGGGAAGCAGTGGTTGGGAAAGGAGTGAGACAGGGTTGTAGCCTCTCCCCGATGTTATTCAATCTGTATATTGAGCAAGCAGTAAAGGAAACAAAAGAAAAATTCGGAGTCGGTATTAAAATTCATGGAGAAGAAGTAAAAACTTTGAGGTTCGCCGATGACATTGTAATTCTGTCAGAGACAGCAAAGGACTTGGAAGAGCAATTGAGCGGAATGGACAGTGTCTTGAAAGGAGGATATAAGATGAACATCAACAAAAGCAAAACGAGGATAATGGAATGTAGTCAAATTAAGTCGGGTGATGCTGAGGGAATTAGATTAGGAAATGAGACACTTAAAGTAGTAAAGGAGTTTTGCTATTTAGGGAGTAAAATAACTGATGATGGTCGAAGTAGAGAGGATATAAAATGTAGACTGGCAATGGCAAGGAAAGCGTTTCTCAAGAAGAGAAATTTGTTAACATCGAGTATAGATTTAGGTGTCAGGAAGTCGTTTCTGAAAGTATTTGTATGGAGTGTAGCCATGTATGGAAGTGAGACATGGACGATAACTAGTTTGGACAAGAAGAGAATAGAAGCTTTCGAAATGTGGTGCTACAGAAGAATGCTGAAGATAAGGTGGGTAGATCACGTAACTAATGAGGAGGTATTGAATAGGATTGGGGAGAAGAGAAGTTTGTGGCACAACTTGACCAGAAGAAGGGATCGGTTGGTAGGACATGTTTTGAGGCATCAAGGGATCACAAATTTAGCATTGGAGGGCAGCGTGGAGGGTAAAAATCGTAGAGGGAGACCAAGAGATCAAAACACTAAGCAGATTCAGAAGGATGTAGGTTGCAGTAGGTACTGGGAGATGAAGAAGCTTGCACAGGATAGAGTAGCATGGAGAGCTGCATCAAATAATTATACCCTGAACTAGTAGAAAATGCTACAATAATCTGTATATTTCATCAGAACGGACACTAAATCTTTCATTTTATAGCTCCTGACTGCTATTGCTGTATGTAAGAAAAGGATGATGTTAAAAGCTGTACACTTGTTTCACCAATGTGAGTTCCACTTTCAAAATTTTGGCAGTAAGTAAAAATAGTTAACTGAGAATTCAATCCCTGTTTCTATTTTTTATGGTGGATAGTTAGGGACGATCAGTAAGATGTCCCAGGTATTTCTTTAAGCGGACGCAGTTTAGTGCTTCAGCAACGGCATATTCTGTGCGATGTGACTCATTGTTTACTGTCGAAATAGCAACTCTTCGTTGTATAACGCTTTCAAGTCTATAGTGTTGTCAACTGCCTGTGCTGCGAATCATAGATGCGCTCCCATTCCACGCCAATGATTGTTGATCAGGTTATGTGGTCTCACTTGAATTACCTCTATGTGTCGCGGCGGGCTTGATCTACCTGCGTTTTGCCAAAGTTGACTCTGTTGCTGTCTGTTATTTTATTGATAGTGTTCTCCATTTTGATGACTATCTATGTAATTTCTGTTTTGTCATGAGTTCTGTGGACTCGATCTTCCAGGATTGTATCCATTAGAAAAAGAGCTGCGCCCGTAGTTGTTCTGAGTACTGTGAGAAGTGTCACCGTTCGTTTTCATAGCGTCTGTTCGCTGATTACCGTGATCATGATCTTCACTATGGTAATGTAATAATAATTATTTTGGTTTTGCCAGTGTGAATCATACGGATGATTCGTGTTTCGACGTCTGTAATTGCCTCTATGATAATTAGTGCGAGAGCGTTTGCCATTTCTACGATCGTACGGTGGCAATGAATGTAACAAATCACGATGTCTGCTGTCATATTTTAGAGGGAAACAGAAAACGGAGTCTAGTTCCAATTTTTGTAACACACCTTGGAAAGCATCGAGGTCGTCGTCGTTGCATGTTCCTGCCAGTATTACGTGACGTAAACTTGAAGGCAAATGCGTATCAACTCAGATGGACTATGTAGATGCATGAGATATTGGTTCCTACGTAACATCTCTTCAAAATATTTTACTGGGATTGAAAATTTGGATTGATCAACATTTTCCATCATTATTATACTATGCTTTACTCGATCCTGAGTAGTTAGCGATCAGTACGTAGAAAAGAAAGCACGCTAAAAATCAGCTTCAATTTGACAATCTATAATTACAGACCGCATCCTCAAGGCTGGTCCGCTTTCAAGATATGCACACATGAATTCCAGTTTACGGGCTAAAGGCCTGAATGGTGGCAGAGAAAACAAATTTTGATCCAATCAGGTTTGGAGGTAAATGTCGTTGCCAACGTTACGAAAAACTTTGAATTTACGAACAGTGAGAGAGTGCTTGTAAGTGAAACTGTCGCTTCGTCTAGAGCCGGAATGTTCTCTATTGCGTCTGAAGGGCGGCTCACTTTCTCTCTGGGAAAGTCACTAAGACGCCACAAATTGTTAGTTTCCTCACAAGTTCCATATCGTGGGTGTGAGTCACATGGGGCTCGCAATACCGGATTTTGTAAACCGATTTCCCAATACCGCTTCTGGATGATCATTTAGTAAACACTTCAAAATCACTTCTGGAAATCCGCTATAATTTCTGGTTTTCCAATTCCTAAATCGATTTTGAAACTTGTTTTGAAACGTGCTTGAGCTCTTAGGCTTAGTCTCGTTTTCGAATATTTTCAGCTAATGTGGACGCAGTGGCGTTTGTATAGTGAAGGATAAGTATAAATTTTAGACTGAAGCTGTTTACACCTCGTCTATTCGAACAGAAATAGCGACTGTGCTGACTATATCAGAAACTGTAACAGCTGTTTTCCAGACGCCGGATCCAACAGGGCTAGCAAATCCGCTTCAGACCATAACATGTAAACAGCTTTCATCTTTCGGAAGATTTGTTTCATGTAAACGTAGTGAGCGTGAACGGGTGAAGTGATTAGTGTCGTCGTAAATATTTAGTTCGCGTTCGATGAGTGTCAGCTGTTCTCCATGTTGCTTATGTCCTTTTTCTGTTTTGACTGACTTTAATCTGAGTGTCTTTAAAATTCTGAAGTGCCTGATATTCTGTTGTATCTGAAAACGGTACAGGAGGTCAGAATCATTGTCGGTATATGTAGACAAATTTGTCGTATTTGTTGTCAAATCTGAGACATTCTTCTTAACACATGATCCTGTTTTTTTTTGTACAGTCTTAATGCGTCTAGCTGTTCAAATTTGTTTCAAGCGTAGTATTATGGTGGTTATGACGTTCTCTGCATTTCGAGACTGTTGCACTCGGTACAATGGTATTTATTTTTACGTGAAACTCTTCTTCGTCTTTCTGTTGTGTAGTTTTTGAATTATTTTGTTTAGTTTCAAGGTTACGTAGCCTGGTCTCTAGCTTCGTAATAATAGGTTGTAAATCATTTATAATCTTTTCTCGAACATCTAGAGAAAGATTTTGTGTTTCGTTCAAGGGTTTTGTCTATTTTATGAAATAATTATGTGCTGTTTTTGTGTTTTCTGTGACAACTCTAACAAAGTTGGATTATTCCTTTCCGCATCCATGTTTACTGGATTTTCAACGACTGAGTGCGTATTGTTAGTAATTAATGTTGGCTCGTGTACTGTTTGATTAAAAGAAATGGAAGCAAAACCCGATTCGACTGTCTCAGTAAGTAGTGTATGCAAAATTTCGGATAGCTGAGGCGACTGGTCACCTGCCAATCAATCTTCTCATATTTCTCGTCCACACTTGGAAATACGTATGTTCTGTAGCATTTCCTAATAAAGAACTCAGCTGTGTTGGACAGTTACTTGCATTCTTTGAAATCTCAAATAAATAATTTACTTTTAACGACTGTTCTGCTTCTTTCGTAGTATCATTACTAATTGCGTCATTACATCGTCACACAGGTTACGATCTAGTAGTATGACAAAATACTGTGTTGTTAAGCATAACGTTGCATCATAAGTACGGAACTACCACACAAAATTTCTGTTTGTAGTTAAATGACCAAAAGCAATGAAATCTTTTTCGCAGGCAAAATATCAGCGAATAATCTAGGTAACGCTGAAATGTTCCACACAGTTTGTTTTACTGTCTGCGCAGACAACAAAAATCTTTACCCGCTTTTTTTTGCAAAAGGAGAAGAAAAAAAATTCATACATAAAAATAATACCTGAATGCGAAAATACAAATGTTAGTCAATATACCGTTAGCGCTTATTTGTTTTTGAGAGCCTGTGTTGCAATCTGACTACGTAATCTCAGAATAACTTGAGGACTATCCTAGGCGACAAGGATCGACATGTTAAGCTTTCTATAAAATATTATCTCTTTGTGAGAGAACTGAATACACTGGTTCTGAAATCTGTCTCCTCATGTAACATGTATTTTAGGAAACGTGTTCTGTTTCTGAGCAAAACTGACTGTTCGTTTGTCTTTTGTTGGGTATGTCAAGAGTGTAGGGAAATAAAGCTCCAACTTCATGAAAAGCAAAATTTGAAATAAAGAAAATGAATCCAATTAACTACCTAAGGGAGCTACCTGCATGCTGCGGTAAAAGTATAAGTATATAACTAAAACTGAGTACTGAAGCATATTAAAAACGTTGCATGATTTAAAGTGAAAAGTTAGACTGATAATACCCACAATAATAAATTACTGCTTTACTCGCAAAAAATAACTGTTTGAAATTATCCACTTCGTTAACTGGAAATTAATGTCCTTGGTAGCACGACGCCGGACGATCCTGACTGCACACTTTTTGCACAAGTATGCAAGGAGAGGTCTGCCCTGAAGTAGAAATTGTTTACCTCTTGTTCAACATGCTGTTTTAGTGTCAGGAGTACTGACGTTCTCGAAAACATATGAAAATCTGCAAAATCAGCACCTAAAAATTAATAATCTGCTCTAAATTCTTTTTCTCAGAAAAAAAACTGTTGCATCATGAGACGTAAGGAGCAGTGCACACACGGTTAGAAAATTTAAAACTCTACTATCAATCATATAGGTGTGTTTTACTTTAAAGAAAATAGTGTTGGAGAAACCGAACTCTAATTATTGAGAAAAAGACATAACAACATAATAACACTCTAACATTTCCGAAATTCTCTCATTACAAAAATTACAAACATACTTTCAAATTCCTCCAAAACCTACATCAGTATAAAGAACAAGAAAATAATTATTAAATATCAGTTGTCCTCTCCATAGTAAAATATTCCAGACAGTTTCTCCCAGAGTCACATAAAATAGATCTCATTCTCTGAAAAAGTCAACTGCACGTTACTACGCCTCAATGTCCACTGCTGTGCAACAGACTGATCAGCAAGTTGGCCACAGACGAAACTAAATACAGAGTCAAGGATCGTATTCACCACACATGCAGTGCGCTCATGAATCTTTGTCCCAGTACAGCAAAGGTGTAATATTTTCCAATATAAGAAAATGTATGAGAAGCTTACAAAGTAAAGAAATAAAGTTTTTTCAGCCTAAAAAAATTACTTCAGTATACTTGGACAGGAAATTAAAGAGCTGAGAAGTATGACTATCGTGACAGAAGTTAATCATATGTACTGGCAGTCTAACAAACCATATGGAAATTTCTCAAACAAGACACAGGGCTGCCAGCCATTGCTGTAGACCATATCACAGTTAAATAGAAGAAGTGAAACTACAATCGTATATTTTTGTTGAACCTGAAATATCACTATATCATGAAACATAGTAATTTTACTTTGTACACGATACATTCAGGTTCGGAAATATTCTTTAGTTAAACTGCAACTTCTACATTCAGTCAGCAGATAATAAAACCCTTAAAACTGTATATTACAAACTAATCCATGTGTTATTTTTGGGCTGGTAGGTAATGTATAGGCCAAGAACAAAGCTTTCGGTTTAAAAAGAGTGTGAGACACCGAAAGCTTTTCTCCAGTACTGTTCTACTGTACATTGAACACGCAATGGCCGAAATAAGAAGTACGTTCAGGAGTGGCTTTAAAATTCAGGGAGAAGAATATAAATGATAAAATTCGCTGATGACATTCCTATCCTCAGTGAAAGCGAGGAAGAATTAAAGGATATTCTGAATAAAACCAACATTCTTCTGAACGTAGATTACAGATTGGGAGTAAACCGCAGAAATACGAAAGTAACGAGGAGTAGCAAATATGAGCTTAGTCATAAATGTAACATTTAAACTAGGAACCATGAAGTAAACGAAGTGAAAGAAATCTTGGAAGCACAATAACTTATTACGGACGGAGTAAGGGCGACGTAAAAAACGGATTAGCACAGGCAAAGAGGAAATTCATGACCAAAAGAAGTCCACCACTAATAAACACTGGCCATCAACAGAGAAAGAAATTTCTGAGAATGTAAGTGTGGAGTACACCATTGTCTGCTAGTGAATGAGGGACTATGGGAAAACCGGGACAGAAGAGAACTAAAACGTTTGAGATGTGGTGCTATGTATAAATAACGCATATTCAGCGGGCCATTAAGACATGAAACGGTGAGGTTCTCACAGAATGGATGATGATGTAAATATGTGGAAAAATGGATAACAAGAAGGCAGAGGCTGACAGAGAATGTGTTACGACATCAGAGCATAGCCTCCGTGGTACTAGAGGTAGCTGTAGAGGACTAAATCTGTAGGGGATGACGGAGACTGGAGTACATCCGACCAGTAATTGAGTATGTACGGTGCAAGTGCTACTATGAAATTAAGAGGTTGCCGAGCAGAGGAATTCGTGCTGGGCTGCTTCAGGCCAGTTAGATGAGACACAAATAAAAAGCTGATATAGTAATCAGGAGTATCATGCTGAAAAAGAAACGTTAAGGCACGATGGATACATCATTTGTACTAAGAAGAATCAATAATGTGGGATCGACTGGTAAGAAGTTTCACGGGGGAAGTGATAGAGCCAAATCAAGAACTTAAAAAAGATTGTCATGAAAATCAGACAATACAGAACTGCTGTAACTTACTGGAGGTTAATTTGCAAAAGTGCGAAAGTATACTTTTGAGGACTCTATAAAGAAAAAAGTCTCTCTTAGTTATTAATAAAAATTGAAATCAAACGAGATGAAATTGAAAATGCTTCTGTAATACCATAAACAGCTCCTCTGAACGACAACGCTATAACACGGAACGTAGTGTGAATCTGCACAGGACATGTTACCGAGCACGACCCAAATTAAATTCAGAGACGCACTGAGAAATGGGAGAGTATGAGAAAAGTTAACGCATTAGCATACTATTTCACAGGAGTGAGGACTGCATTGCGTAGAATATTTGGACCGCACCATCTGCGGGTGTCAATATACAGAATATTCCAAACATTTTGTGTTAAACTTATGCAGGTTGTAAAGGATTCTTAACTAAAAGTTTTGAGATAGGGAATGAACGACAGCTAATGAAGGATTTTGGCGTCTCACAAGCCATGCGTGCAGGCATTTAATTTCAAATGTCTTACGCTTCCTGACAAAAAACCGCCCACTACATCGCAGTAATCAGTCCTCTGAGAGTTATCCACATTTTTGTTTACCACCGTTTACGGTTATGGACTAATTTTTGAAGAGGGAGGATTATTCCTTACTGAAACTCGGTGCTGTGCCTGTATTGTAATGAATAGCTATTTTTTCGAGGTTAAAGTAATTTAATTTTCTCTAGAAATCTGTTCTCTTACGGATCGTATATAAAGTTATGTTGATGTAGCTGTTGCACGTCAATAACGACACATTTCGCAAGCCAGGAATGTATCTCACAAATCGACCAAGATTGCAAACTGTACCCCTCAATGAACAGATTTGTATTCCGTTCTGTTAAGCAATATGTCCCGCGTCCATCTAGGTCGTTTTCCCAGGTTGGTTGTTTTAATACAATTTATGTGTTGTACATTTTAATGTATTTATCTCGCTGGGTTCGTAGCATTGCAGCAAAAAACATCACGTATGAATATTTTTGTACAGTTGATTGTTTCATCTGCCACTATTTACGTAACAACCGCAATCCTTGCCTATAGGTACAACATCTATGGATCAATGTCACTTAAAGTTTGTGAAATACCGTTTTCTCTGCAACACGTAATCGAGAACTTTTTACATTGGAGGGAACATACATTCGGAAAATTACAACCACTCATAGTACGTCATTACGCGCAATACGTTCATTGTGAGCGTGCAAGCATCGGAGTACGACGGCTGAACTACAATCTCTTTCTTCGCTTAGACAGGTTACACATGAAAATATGAGGGTAACATTTCAGTTGCGTTAAGATGAAGATGACGTCACCTCTTGGCTGCAGCACACAGGTAAGCCATGTCTGCATTCCCAAAACTCGTGGTAGGCCTATTGGATGCTGTAAATATAACAGGTAACGTAAAACTGAACCAACAAAAATGGCCCTATTGGTTTGTAGAAATAACTTCACCTCCAGCCTTTTCCCAATAAAATGTGCTTTCTGTATCATTTAAATTTTTAGCAACGCTGTTAGTGTTTTGCCAGTGAACGTTTATATTTCACAGTGAGAGTATATTAGACGTCTTTCGGTAACGACTTGTATTGTTGAGTGTAACAAAGTTCAGATGCTTAGACGTCTTTCGGTGACGACTTTTATTATTGAGTGTAACGAAGTTCAGAAGCTCGGGGTAGAACTGTTGTGCAAACATGAATAATACGGATTATATAAGCGAGGTAAAAACTTAGGATTCTGTGATAACCGAATAGTTCATATCCGATTATTTTGCTTGCAGTATTCTTTCAGATTGCGGAAAGTTAATTGTTGAATATTAAATAACAAGAAAACAGATGTTAAAGGTAATTAGTGTACCGACATCCACTCAGAAAATTACACTGATATTAGCAGAGCAGGAACAATATTTAACTGACATCCTGAAAATAATTTTTGAACGCACTTTTGCCTTTATGTTTTCATTTGTTTAGAATGAAGTTCTAGAGATTCCGTCACTGGAAGAGAATGTTCGTAGTATCATTTGTAGGTTACAGAGATACCAAGACACAATTTTTTATTGCACTTCCCTATATCATTTCCAAAGCTTCTGATGTGGAAGAGTGATTTACCATTATGTTTATATCGTTACTGTGTTCTGCAACGCTGCCGAAGGCCAAATAAATTTTAAAAAAAATATTTGCATGGATGGTCTGGTTTACAGCAATATAAGCATCCCTAAGCGAATAAAATTTAACCTTTATTGGCAGCCGGATGTAGAGTAGGAATATCTATGAAATGAGCACGCACAGAATAGACTTCTTGTCATCAACAAAGGTTGCCTCCAAAATGACACGACTAAAATACGCATGAAGTCTTGCCCATAAGTCGTCTTCAGATTTTGAATGTCATTACAACGCTAAGATACACAGATCCTATTCAAATGAGTTCGTTCACTCGATTCATAGGCATCTTAACAAATGGCATTCGATAACTAGAATGAAATAGGCGTTAAGCTTTCAAGAGATAAACTCAAGGGCACTTGGTTCTTTTTTGTGACAAGTGTCTCATTTCAAATGTGCATTTTTTTTTAATTGTCTTCCACAGTTTACCATATTTCCGGGTCTGTGTTTTAAGAGATTATCTTACACCGCCACGTGGCTTCTCAGTACACCAGAAGAAAGGTGTACTGAAAAACAATACATCGAAATATTTTTAGGGACGAAATTATACTTAAAGAAATTAATTTATTAATCGCATACAATCATTCAGCACGCCTTAGACAATGGTAGCATATATTCCTAGTGTGACTACTTTAATGTAAGCATAACAACTAAGAGGGCTGTATAATACGGACGATATGGCTCATAAAGTCGCGCGTAAATCTTCTCTCCAAGAAACATTGCACGACGTTTGTATGCAATACATTCAGCGGACTAACTTGCTGCGTACTTCTACACTGTCACACTAAGGCCCGCGCCATGTAGCAAGGCGGATCAATTTTCAGCCTTTCTGAGAACCCTCTCCAGTAGCTACTGGCAGCCAATAATATTCATTCTCTTCCCGAGCGGCTAGTAGCGAGTTACGGCTACACAGTGAGTGTCTCTGCCCTATATGCTGCACTGTTGGCGAACTTCGCGACAACCGAATTATTCATCCAGCTGTCAGTTTTTTTCGTTTTCTTTTTTTTTTGTTTTTGTTTTCTTGTAGCAGTATAGCTGTGAATGTATATCTCTAAATGTTTAAGTGCTATTAAAAAGGGTGAAATGACCGCAATAAATGTGGAGGGCTTCATAAGCAGGCGAGAGGGATTATTTACCGCATTTATCAATTTTTGAAAGATAAATTTGAAAGCAGGTCTCCTACTGTTGACATTCGTAGGCGCAAGAATGGACTTGAAAACTATGTGTTGTCGCCAAAAGAACTGCAAAGAGAATTGTAAATGAAAGTGTCAGAGCTCTAGCCTGTAGGAACCGTAGAAAAAGTTGGTTTCTTGCCTCTTGAAAAGCACTGAAATCGCGAGGAACCTGTAGCAGAAATTGATAGTTTTAACAACAATATTTTAAAGTGCTCCATGTGAATGATGAATGCCCGACAGAACAAAACCGTGTTACAGTTACGCAGTAGAAAATTGGCTTCGATGATAAGCGCTTCGTCAATGTAAAGTACTTTAAAAGACGTTGGTTCCAACATGTTAAGAAGAGAGTTTTTAGTTCGTATAAGTGACATAAGTGCAGAACGAACTATATCCCATATAAAGATTCACGATACAAGAGAAGGAGGGAAGTCAATAGTCTATTATCTTGATGAAACTTGGGCCAGTTACAATCATTCCAGGAAGATATGCTAGAAAATGACTGACGGTAGTGGCGGTTTTAAGGTTCTCATAGGAACAGGTTCTCGGATAATTGTTCTGCATGCTGACTCTCCTTCTGGTTTTGTTTCTGAGAATAAACTTGTATTTACGTGTAAGAAAACCAGCAGTGACTACCGTTTGGGAATGAAAGTTGTCAGTTTCGTGATGTGATTCACAAATCTTGTCGTACCTTGCTTCGAAGTCGGCCATTGCCAGTTATATTTCAACTGTTGCAGAGAAAACACAAAGTACAAACACGAGAAAAGCGGATTTACAATCAGATTGTTTGGAAACAGACTCAAAAAGATGTGACGATAGAATTACCATGTAGGCTTTGCAACAAAATAATAATATTTCTTAGATTTAAAGATACATGATTTAAAAAAATAAAAATATTAAGCACAGTATAAACAAGACTCGAGCCGATATCTTGCAGCTCGTTAATTTACACAAGTCACGTCCCAACGTACAAACTTGACTTCCTTGCACGTAAATGGAGTCACACACGTTTACGTTTATCCATGTGTCACTCTCAGTGTAGCCCCATGGAATTAATTCGGGCAAACGGTGAAGGCTATGAGGAAGACACAAACAAAACATTCAAGATAACATATTTTACACTGAACCGGCAGTGCATGAGGCAATAGCTTGGACATAGTCTGTGCGGCTTGCTGTTAAGCTTCAGAAAGAAGAGTTTGACAGGGAAGCATCGTACAATTACAACCAGTTTGTTTGGAAACCGACTCAAATAGATGTGAAGATAGTATTACGATGTAGACTTTGGAGCAAAATAAAAATATTTTTCAGTTTTAAAGACACATGATTTTAAAAAATGTGTTTGCCACCATACTAGTAGCATACGAAATAATGAGAGCTTCCTAGCCTTTTTGATTAGGACTTTGTATCCTTTGAATTATACAGACGATAATGTTCAACATATTGCCAAATGAGAAGTTAAGCTTTTCCCACTATGTTGTATGCTCTAATAACACGCGAGAATACAACTGCATAAATTCGCCAGTAGTCCAATATTTCCACATGTAAACCATTTTCATGGTGCGATCTGGATAAGGCCCTAAAATGACTAACTGTGACTTCTCGAGATGTAGGTGGTTTTCGATTTTATCGGTCAGCATTCGCTGGAGTTATTTGTGGATGGTGGTTAATTGTTTGCTTGTTCAATGGATTATAAATGCGGTCTCTCACTGTAATGCCGAACGAGTTAGTTTACACTCATAACGCCCGTTAACAGCGAAAACTATGACAAATTATTCACCATTTTTACGATACTCTTTTACATATGTCTTTTCTTCTACTAATTGTTTTTACGCTTAGTGATTATACTTAACTATACTCAAACACACACACACACACACACACACACATTTTTAAAAATGGTATTGAGTAGAAGCAGTTGTGAAAACAATTCCAAATATTTCGGTTTGTACTTGAAGTTAATTTTGTTGTAAATTTGTACTTATAATACATCTCAAATCGCAGAAATGATAATTATTGTAAGTAATTAGACAAATATCATTATGAGAAAAATTGTACTTCACAAAGTTGTGTCAGCTGTTCTCGGCTCCAGATATCACGCAGAGTAAGTCTGTGGAGCAGTGGACGCAACTTCATTAAGACGTGAATTAATATGTCTCCCATAACGATTGATCGAAACTGGTTTTAATATGTACTGCGAAATTGGTTTTAATATGTACTGTTTCCCTCATAGATTTGAACGTTTAATACTGTAATACGATGTACCGTAGGAAAATGAGCCTAACTGTTGTTCGCAGCAACGCTGTTCGGCAACTTGGCTTAGTTTGGCCGTTCACTGCTATCGCGCATGCCCCGTTCTCATCCCTCCAAGCTTCCTCAGGGCTGCGCCTCAATGCGCGGAAATGTCGCCCTATGTCACGCGAGCTGTAGTCCCCTAAATAAATGCTAATACAGTTACATAAATTAGGTCTATAATGTTGTTGTTGAGGTCTTCAGTCCTGAGACTGGTTTGATGCAGCTCTCCATGCTACTCTATTCTGTGCAAACTTCTTCATCTCCCAATACGTACTGCAGCCTACATCATTCTGAATCTGTTTAGTGTATTCATCTCTTGGTCTCCAACTACGATTTTTACCCTCCACGCTGCCCTCCAATACTAAAATGGTGATTCCTTGATGCCTCAGAACATGTCATACCAACCGATCCCTTCTTCTGGTCAAGTTGAGCCAAGAACTCTTCTTCTCCCCAACCCTATTCAATACCTCCTCATTAGTTATCTGATCTACCCATTTAATCATCAGCATTCTTCCGTAGCACCACATTTCAAAAGCTTCTATTCTCTTCTTGTCCAAACTATTTATCATCCATGTTTCACTTCCATACATGGCTACACTCCATACAAATACTTTCAGAAACGAATTCCTGACACTTTAATCTATACTCGATGTTAACAAATTTCTCTTCTTCAGAAACGCTTTCCTTGCCATTGCCAGTCTACAATTTATATCCTCTCTACTTCGACCATCATCTCCCCAATAATCAAAACTCCTTTACTACTTTAAGTGTCTCATTTCCTAATCTAACTCCCTCAGCATCACCCGACTTAATTCGACTACATTCCTTTATCCTCGTTTTGCTTTTGTTGATGTTCATCTTATATCCTCCCTTGAAGACACCGTCCATTCCGTTCAACTGCTCTTCCAAGTCCTTTGCTGTCTCTGACGGAATTACAATGACATCGGCAAGCCTCAAAGTTTTTATTTCTTCTCCATGGATTTAGTACCTACTCCGAATTTTTCTTTTGTTCCCTTTACTGCTTTCTCAATATACAGATTGAATAACATTGGGGAGAGGCTTCAACCATGTCTCAATCCCTTCCCAACCACTGCTTCCCTTTCATGTCCCTCGACTCTTATAACTGCCATCTGGTTTCTGTACAAATTGTAAATAGCCTTTCGCTCCCTGTAGTTTACCCCTTTCACCTTCAGAATTTGAAAGAGAGTATTCCAGTCAACATTGTCGAAAGATTTCTCCAAGTCTACAAATGCTAGAAACGTAGGTTTGCCTTTTCTTAATCTAGCTTCTAAGATAAGTCGTAGGGTCAGTACAGACTCACGTGTTCCCACATTTCTTCGGAATCCTAATTTATCTTCCCCGAGATCGGCTTCTACCAGTTTTTCCATTCGCCTGTAAAGAATTCGCGTTAGTATTTTGCAGCCGTGACTTATTAAACTGATAGTTCGGTAATTTTCACATCTGTCAACACCTGCTTTCTTTGGGATTGGAATTATTATATTCTTCTTGACGTCTGTGGGTTATTTCGCCTGTGTCATACATTTTGCTCACCAGATGGTAGAGTTTTGTCAGGGCTTGCTCTCCCAAGGCCGTCAGTAGTTCTAGCAAGACCACCGCGGCCGGCATCATTTATCCATTCAGTAAAGCTGCATGCCCTCGGAAAAAATTACGGCCGTAATTTCCCCTTGCTTTCAGCCGTTCGCAGTACCAGCACAGCAAGGCCGTTTTGGTTAGTGCTACAAGGCCAGATCAGTCAATCATCCAGACTGTTTGCCCTGCAACTACTGAAAAGGCTGCTGCCCCTCTTCAGGAACCATACGTTTGTCTGGCCTCTCAACAGATACTCCTCCATTGTGGTTGCACCTACGGTACGGCAATCAGTATCGCTGAGGCACGCAAGCCTCCCCATCAATGGCAAGGTCTGTGGTTCATGGGGTCTATGATATTAAATAGTAATTGCACGGTGCTTTGATATTTTTCATACATGAATCACCTCATACTGGAATTATAGCCATGATTCGACCTGTATGTGGTACGTACCTGTCAAAGTAACCGTCGCTTGTCTGAGGTATATTGATTTGCCTCCGTAATAGCCAAATTCACCACTGCTGTTACTAACATGCAGGCAGGTAAAACCACGGCATATTAAAGTTCCAGTCGTTCCGCGAAAGGTAAACAAACAACGTTACTCGGAAATCACGTAAAAATTCCTGTTTGATGTTGGCAACATGCGCAGTACCCCTTGCTTACTCCATAGCTCTTCCTACTTCACGCATGCGAAGTGTAATCTTGTCATTCATAGACAAGTCCTTCCATATCAGAAAACTTTAAAATTAGACTGTAGCACTATAAAGTCACCTGTTGCAAACTTCTTTGCTCTTTCCCCAGATCTTTGGAATTGCGCTGGAATTTTGCTGTAAACAGCTTCCGGGTCTATAACGATCCAACTTGCTCAGACGGATATGGGTTTAAAGAAGTCAGTCATTACAGTGAAAATAAAATTTGTTAGTGGTGCTTCATTTAATATTTATTTACTATAAAGTCAGGTAAGGTTTTTTGATGACTGACCTGCATAAAATCCAAAGAGTTTCCACAATAACTGAAAAGCAGCGAGGTAACTAAAAACCATTCGGAGTTGCAAACGATGGACAGTTTCTGATGTGATAGTGTATCTACTTGAAAATATATGTTGTAGCTAATCTTAGTATGGCTACCCTCGCCGAGTAAGGTTGTACGGACGACTTATAATTTGGAAACATTGAACTGAAATGCGTGCACTGATTTTGTGAATTCGTGACACATTGCGTGCACTTTTCTAAATGCTAAAATTATGCAAATAACTGTGTTTATTATAGTACGTACCTTAATATTATGAGAAGCAGTAATGATAAAACCCAGTGTCATCATCTATCATGCTTACTTGTAAGAGAAGAATGAGTAGTAGAAGCGTTAGCGTGTAATCACCGCCCTATTCATCATTACGCTATAAGCACTGAACTAACATTGAAAAAATTTTTTTGTTACATTTCTTGTTTCTGATGAATGACTGGAAAATGAATGAAGGAGAGAGGGTAGAAGTGTACTTAGTGTCGGCGGCTTTTCGCTGCGTGCTCCTATTGGTAACGAGTCCCGTGATAAATGGTAACTAATGTTTTGTCAAAGAAATTGGCTGATATTTTGTTTCACGCATATTACTGTGAAAATATTATTTAATAGCGCTACTTGATACATATATTTACCATATAGTCAGGTAACCCTTTTCTGTCGAACGAAGCTGCATAAAATTCAGAGTTCTGCCATAATAGTTGAAACCAACAGAGGTGACCAAAAACTATCTGGAGATGTAAGCTTTGATGAAATATTGCGTGTGCCAATGAATACATATATTGTAGGCACAGCCTTGAATGTTGCGATATACGAGGTGCATTCAAGTTCTAAGGCCTCCGACTTTTTTTTCTCTGGACTGGAAAGAGATAGAAACATGCGCATTGTTTTAAAATGAGGCCGCATTCATTGTCAATACGTCCCAGAGATGGCAGCAACGTACGGCAGATGGAATTTTACCGCCAGCGGCGAGAATGAGAACTGTTTTAAATACTTAAAATGGCGGCGTTTTCCTTACTTTAACAGCGTGCAATCATTCGTTTTCTGAATTTGCGTGGTGTGAAACCAATTGAAATTCATCGACAGTTGAAGGAGACATGTGGTGATGGAGTTATGGATGTGTCGGAAGTGCGTTCGTAGGTGCGACAGTTTAATGAAGGCAGAACGTCGTGTGACAACAAACCGAAACAACCTCGGGCTCGCACAAGCTGGTCTGACGACATGATCGAGAGAGTGGGGAGAATTGTTTTTGGGGGATCGCCGAATGACTGTTGAACAGATCGCCTCCAGAGTTGGCATTTCTGTGGGCTCTGTGCACACAATCCTGCATGACGACCTGAAAATGCGAAAAGTGTCATCCAGGTGGGTGCCACGAATGTTGACGGACGACCACATGGCTGCCAGTGTGGCATGTTGCCAAGCAATGTTGACGCGCAACGACAGCATGAATGGGACTTTCTTTTCGTCGGTTGTGACAATGGATGAGACGTGGATGCCATTTTTCAATCCAGAAACAAAGCGCCAGTCAGCTCAATGGAAGCACACAGATTCACCGCCACCAAAAATATTTCGGGTAACCGCCAGTGATGAAAAAATGATGGTGTCCATGTTCTGGGACAGCGAGGGCATAATCCTCACCCATTGCGTTCCAAAGGGCACTACGGTAACAGGTGCATCCTATGAAAATGTTTTGAAGAACAAATTCCTTCCTGCGCTGCAACAAAAACGTCTGGGAAGGGCTGCGCGTGTGCACCCACATATCGAGCTAACGTTACGCAACAGTTTCTTCGTGATAACAACTTTGAAGTGATTCCTCATGCTCCCTACTCACCTGACCTGGGTCCTAGTGACTTTTGGCTTTTTCCAACAATGAAAGACACTCTCCGTGGCCGCACATTCACCAGCCATGCTGCTATTGCCTCAGCGATTTTCCAGTGGTCAAAACAGACTCCTAAAGAAGCCTTCGCCGCTGCCATGGAATCATGGCGTCAGCGTTGTGAAAAATGTGTACGTCTGTAGGGCGATTACGTCGAGAAGTAATGCCAGTTTCATCGATTTCGGGTGAGTAGTTAATAAGAAAAAAAATCGGGGGCCTTAGAACTTGAATGCACCTCGTATTACGAGGCAACAGAAAAATATTTGTAACAAAGATATTTACGAATTTCATTACTGCCCATTTCACTAGCTGAAATTTAAGCTGTGCTATTAGGTACCATTCTAACTTCAACCTCGGGAATTGCGATGTTTTACAGAAATTTTAACAACCAAGTATTTGTGACAGTCAATGTTATAAACGTCTGTTCGGTCTCAAACCTAACCACAACCTCGGAAGTCTGACATATTAAGAAAAAAACATGATTAGATTGGGGCAAATCTCATTGGCTATCACCCGATTGGCTACGTCAAACAACAAGTAACAGCCAACGGCTCTACGCAAAAGATGAGCCGTAGAGGCAGTAAGTGTACTTTAGTCGTAACAAATTACGATATGTTTACCACTAACCACAGATTCTTCAAAGAGTCAAACAACCACGTATGAAACTGCTTCAAGTAAGCCGGGAAAATTTTGGAAATGTCTGAAGTCATGCCTAAAGTTTGTTCGAGTTGCTAAATGCTCTCATTATGTAACACAGGGTAAACATAATCTGGGAATTAGTGCTCCATTTTAGGCGAGAGCTTGCTTTTCACACATCTAAGCGTTTATTACATAATAATCTTTTTACAGCGTAATGATATAATTTTGAAGATACATTCATTGGTAGACACTGATGTGACAAAAGTCATGGGATAGCAGTATGTCCATATACTGATGGCGGTATTACCGTGTACACACGGTATGAAAGGGAGTGCAATGACGGAGCTGTTATTTGCACGCAGGTGATTCACGTGTAAAGGTTTGCGACGTGATAATAGCCGCAAGAAGGGAATTAGCAGACTCTGAACGCGGAATAACAGTTGGAGCTGGACGCATGTGACAGTCCATTTCGGATATGGTTATGGATTAATAATTCCGATATCCACAGTGTCAAGAGTGTGCCGAGAATACCCGATTCAGGCATTACGTTCACTATGGGCTACTCAATGGTCGACATCCTTCACTTAACGACTGAGGACCACAACGTTTACGTAGAATTGTCAGTACTAACAGACAAGCAACGTTGCATGAAGTAACCGTACAAATAGATTTTGGACGCACGAGGAACGTATGCATTGCGACAGTGCAGCAGACGACCGACGCGAGTACCTTTGCTAACAGCACGATATCGCCTGCAGCGCCTCTCGTGAGCTCGTGACCTTATCAGTTGATCCCTAGACGAATGATGAGTTGAGTCCAGCTTCCAGTTGGTAAGAGATGATGGTAGTGTTCAAGTGTGTTGCTGATCTCACATAACCATGGAGCCGAGTTGTCAACACGTCACTGTGCGAAATGACGGTGGCGCAATAATGGTGTGGGCAGTGTTTACATGGAATGGGGTGGATCTTCTGGCAGAGATAAACTGATCACCGACTGTAAATTGTTACGTCCTGCAACTTGGAAACCATGTGCAGTGATTCATGTGCTTCATGTTCCCTTACGACGATCGAATTTTTATGAATGAGAATGCGCCAAGTCACCGGGTCCGCGTTGTTCGAGAGTGCATTGAAGAGCATTCCGGACAATTCGAGGGAATTATTTGGCCACTCAGAGCGGCCGACATGAATCCCATCGAACACTTATGGGACATATTCGTGTGGTCAGTTCGTGCACAAAATCCCACACCGGCAATACCCGCGCAGTTATGTATAGCTATAGAGGCACACGGGGTCCCGGGTTCGATTCCTGACCGCGTCGGGAATTTTCTCCACCAGCGTACTGGATGTTGGTGTTGTCCTCATCATTTCATCGTCATTCGTGAAAGTGGCGAGACTCGAATGTGTAAAGATGTGAATTGGAACCGACATTGATAACGGCGCATTTGAGTGCCACACAAACCATATATGATCATCATCGTCACCATCTATAGAGGCACCATGGCTCAATATTTCTGTGAGGGCTTCCAGCTCACATGTTGAGTCCATGCCACAACGAGCTGCTGTACTATGTCGGGCATCATTTTTGTCACCCCAGTTTATGTGGATGCTGTTTGAAAACTAGATTTATTTTAGAACTGAATTAGAGATAAATAAGTAATCAATTAAGACGACGTGTCTGATGCTGAGGTTTGACTACATGAACAGAGAAAATGTAATAAGTGACAAACCTTTTTTTCCTTTCATCACTTAGAGGAGGTGGGTGTCAGGGAAAGAAAGTTTAGTATATACTTGAAGTTACTAACTGAATTTGTTGTAATTCGCTAAGTGCCCTCATTCTCAAATAACTTACTGGATGAATGAAATAAATGTATTTGCACATCGTCACTTATGCTGAGTCAAGGCAAATAAACAGTTTCTAACAGTAATGCCTCTCTTCTTGCATTATCCTTTTAACATTGTACTTCGTAATTAGTAATTTTTGAAAACATTTTAAACTGGTAATTTCGGTCAATAATAACCCGAAATACGGAAAATCGAATTCGGAAAATTTGTGGTAAGGTCTTATGGGACAAACTGCTGACGTCATCGGTCACTAAGCTTACAAACTACTTATTCTAACTTACACTAACTTACGCTAAGGACGACACATACACCCATGCCCAAGGGAGGATTGGAACCTCTGACGGGGAAAGTCGCATGGACCGTGACAAAACGCCTTAGACCGCTCGGCTACATTGCGCGGCAAAATCGAATTTTAATTGCGCCTATGCTGCACCTGGTACCGAGTTTTGTGTTCCGGGATAGGGTCTTAGTAATATACGAGAGTCTAATGACAAGTAATACCTCCGAATTTTTATGTTTAAAACTCTTAAATCTTTCTAAATAAAACAAACATGTTTAACGTTCACCACTGTGTTCTCTGTGTCTACATATTTGCAAACCTTTGCCGCTGGAGGGCTCCGAATCGTAGCATGTAACATGGCGGTGTTAGCGTAATTAGTATATTGGTGAGTAAGCAAAAGAGTGCTGTAATCGAGTTCAGAAATCGAAGAGTTCGTCCTCACATGGCTCACCCTCTCCTTCATCATGACGTTGTGATACAACGTGTGTGAAATCCTATGGGACTTAACTGCTAAGGTCATCAGTCCCTAAGCTTACACACTACTTAACCTAAATTATCCTAAGGACAAACACACACACCCATGCCCGAGGGAGGACTCGAACCTCCGACTTGATCAGCCGCACAGTCCTTGACTGTAGTGCCCCAGACCGCTCGGCTAATCCCGCGCGGCGGTGTGCAAAAATACGATTCCTTGTATTCACTGACATTGATCATGTGGCATAGCTTTCCAGTTTTATCCCCACTGGATTTTCATCTGTTCTCCAAACTTAAAGAACATCCTCGAGGACTTTGATAGTGATGATGTGGTGCATACAGAGGTGAGATTATGGCTCCGTCAACAAGTGGAAAATTCCACACTGGCAGTATCAACTAACTGGTCTCTCGTTGGGCAAAATATGTTCCTCGCCAGGGTGCCTATTTTGAGAAATAAATGTCTAGACATGAATCTTAAAGATGGAGAATATTAATAACATTTCTTTTGTTTAAGAAGTTTTAAAAGGTTTCACATAAAATATTCGGAGCTATAATTATTCAGGGATTTCTTGTAGGTGGTTTACGACTGGCACACGACACCCACACGACACCCACGTTGGGTGATTCCGTGAGTACTATATTTAGCTTGCGTGAGTTTTTGTTTCACCTGAGCACAGTAAAAGAACACTAGTGTAACATTACGATCGCCCGTACGCGCTGCGACCTCGAAGTATATGCTGGTAACGCCAGTAACGAACGTTCGTGGGTAATTATGATGATGGAAGAGCTGACTTGGCGTAACGAGTGGCTCAAAGATGTTTCTGTTTCAGTTGTTATTTTAAGCAACAACAACTTTAACATATTAACTCCTCGATCACGATGAACACTTCGTTCCTAGGAGCGCATACACTCAAAAACATAATAAACAAATTGACAAGGTTTTCCAGTCTGTCTCTACAACCAATATTTCACATTCAAATTCATTGTCGTAGACAGTTCACAATCAAACTGTCAGCTGCCAACCTAATCTAAATCTCGGGCAACGTCAAAAATCTGTCTTCCATAACATCTTGCATTATGCCTATGACACGAAACCAGTAGTAATATTGCAACACAAATAACGCAAAGGTTCTGAATACATTAAAAACAGAGTCGCCTGTAAGTAACAGATGCTGAAAATAAATGAACGGCCGTCCACACAACAAAGTATTTTGTCTCGACACCAAAGATCGTATTTCAGACGATATAATTTCACTATAAGTGATGCAAATACACTTTCGAGCCAAAACATCATGGCCACCTGCTTAATAGCTGCTTTGTCCGTCTTTGGAACTAAATATATCGCTCCTGCTTATCAGGCATCCGACAGTGTGTCGGTGGGTTTATGGAGGTATGTGGCATTAGATGTTTACCCACGGGTCATGTTATTCGCATAAATAACGAGCCGTTGATTTGCGCACGAGGTAATGGCGCCCGATAGCGACCCAGATGGCTCAAATGGTTCAAATGGCTCCAAGCACGTGGGACTTAGCATCAGAGGTCATCAGTCCATCAGTCCCTTAGACTTAGAACTACTTAAACCTAACTAACTTAAGGACAGCGCACATATCCATGCCTGAGGCAGAATTCGAACCTGCGACCGTAGCAGCAGCGCGATTCCAGACTGAAGCACCTAGAACCGCTCGGTCACAGCGGCTGGCGACCCAGATGGTTTCCATAGGATTTACATGAGGTGAATTTTGTCGTCTAAACACCAACGAAAGTTCATTATTATGCTCCTCAAATCACTATAGCACGTGAATATGAAGATGGTATCTGTTACTTCGGACATCTTCGAACCAAAAGAATACCAAAGTTCAAAAAATTTCCGACAGATTGCGTTTCACCTGATCAAAATAGCAATAATTAGCATAACAAAGTAAGACAACGCAAAGATGATGTTATTCACAGGAAATGCTCAATATGTCCACCATCATTCCTCAACAATATCTGTAGTCGAGGAATAATGTTGTGAAAAGCACTGTAAAGCATGTCCGGAGTTATGATGAGGCATTGTCGTCGGATGTTGTGTTTCAGCATCCCTAGAGACGTCGGTCGATCACGATACGCTTGAGACTTCAGGTAACCGCAAAGCCAATAATCGCACGGTCTGAGGTCTGGCGACCTGGGAGGCCAAGCATGACGAAAGTGGCGGCTGAGCACACGATCATCACCAAACGACGCGTGCAAGCGATCTTTCACGCGTCTAGCAATATGGGGTGGAACGCCATCCTGCATAAACATCGTACGTTCCTGCAGGTGTTTTATCAGCCAGTCTGGGGATGATGCGATTCTGTAACATATCGGCGTACCTCTCACCCGTCACGGTAGCAGTTACAAAACCAGAATCACGCATTTCTTCGAAGAAAAAAGGCCCGATAACGATATATGTGGTAAATCCAACCAATACCGTGACTTTCTCGTCGTGCAATGGAGTTTCCACGACAATTCTAGGATTTTAGGTAGCCCAAATTATGCAATTATGGGCGTTGACAGACCCTCGGAGCGTGAAATGAGCTTCGTCGGTCCACAACACGTTACTCAACCAATCGTCATCTTCCGCCATCTTTTGAAACGCCCACATCGCAAATGCCCTCCGCTTCTCTAAATCGATGGATTTTGTACGGTTAGCATCGGAGGGTACGCCTCAGTGCCAACCAAACAGTAGTGTATGGAATGCCGGTGCGACGAGCGTCTGCACGAGCGCTGACTTCACCGTGTAAAGACAAACCCGCTACAGTCTCCATTTCTTCCTGCACTGTCTCAGCAGCATTACGCCTTGTGCTTGGTCGGCCACTACGGGGTCTATCGTCTAAACAACCCGTGGCTTCGAACTTCGAAATCATTCTCGCCACAGCTGCATTTCTTAACGGTCCTTTACCCGTTCTAACCCCTTCCTATGGCGATAGGATCGTAACGCTGAACTAGCACATTCCCCATTCTGATAATACAGCTCCACTAAAAGCGCCTTTGCAGGTAACGTCAACATGCTGCGACTGCTGACGCATCTGTTTCTCTATCTCTTTACAACTCCTTTTATACACGATTGTCATGCGCAGTCACTGACGTTTTGCTGTCCGGCGCCATCTGTCGGACGTTTTGTGAACTTTGTTTTTTTTTTTTTTGTTCTAATAAAACCCCATGTCACTCCCAGCATGTGTGTCAATTTTTTCCTCTCTACCTACATTATTCCGTGGTTTATTAAGTTTTCAAATTTATACTGATTTTTTGATCACCCGGTAGATAATGCTTACCGGCCAATGATGTTCTTCAGTGCGGATGCACTCACATTGCCCGAACTCTTAAGGAAATCGGTAGTCTGACTGCCGCGAGTAATGAGTATGGTGAGCAGGGGCACTACAAATGTAGTGTGTGGACAGTAAGTTGGGAATGTGGGTCTCACTGGGAGCGTGCCAGAGATAAGTCCCTGCAGTAGCACTATCCTCTGCGCCCTCGGTGGCGCAGATGGATAGAGCGTCTGTCATGTAAGCAGGAGATCCGGGGTTCGAGTCCCGGTCGGGGCACACATTTTCTACTGTCCCCGTTGATATTTATCAACGTCTGTAAGCAGCTAAAGGTCTGGATTTCATTGTAATTACACTATAGCTCGTTTGTGGTTCCGAGACACGGACAGTTATACTGCTGAAAGACGACATCAGCTTAGGGGAAGACAGCAATCGTGAAGGGATTCACGTGGTCCGCAGTTCTCAGCGTGTTTTCGATTACTACCACAGGTCCCATGCAAGCGCAGGAGAATGTCTCCCATAGCATTGTAGTGCACCCACCAGCCTGTGTCCGTGGCGCGCTGCATGTTTCAAGTCGCTTATCACCTCGGTGACGGCGTTTGTGGAGACGAACTACGACCTTGTGTAGCAAAAATGTGATTCGCCCGTAGAGCCGACCAGTGTCCATTGATCGACGGTCGAGTACCGATTTTCCTATGTCCACTACAATCGTCATAGACGATGTCGTTCGGTTAACATGTGAACATGTTTGGGTGCTCCACGTTCAACAATGTACGATGAGCGGTGTGCTCGAAAACACTTCTACATCTATATCTACATCTATATGATTACTCTGCGATTCGCATTTAAGTGCTTGGCAGAGGATTCATCGAACCACAATCATACTATCTACCATTCCACTCCCGAACAGCGCGCGGGAAAAACGAACACCTAAACCTTTCTGTTCGAGCTCTGATTGCTCTTATTTTGTTTTGATCATCATTCCTACCTATGTAGGTTGGGCTCAACAAAATATTTTCGCATTCGGAAGAGAAAGTTGGTGACTGAAATTTCGTAAATAGATCTCGCCGCGACGAAAAACGTCTTTGCTTTAATGACTTCCATCCCAACTCGCGTATCATATCTGCCACACTCTCTCCGCTATTACGTGATAATACAAAACGAGCTGCCCTTTTTGTACCCTTTCGATGTCCTCCGTCAATGCCACCTGGTAAGGATATCACACCGCACAGAAATATTCTAACAGAGGACGAACGAGTGTAGTGTAAGCTGTCTCTTTAGTGGACTTGTTGCATCTTCTGAGTGTTCTGCCAATGAAACGCAACCTTTGGCTCGCCTTCCCCACAACATTATCTATGTAGTCTTTCCAACTGAAGTTGTTCGTAATTTTAACACCCAAGTACTTAATTGAATTGACAGCCTTGAGAATTTTACTATTTATCGAGTAATCAAATTCCAACAGATTTCTTTTGGAACTCAAGTGGATCACCTCACACTTTTCGTTATTTAGCGTCAACTGCCACCTGCCACACCATACAGCAATCTTTTCTAAATCGCTTTGCAATTGATACTGGTCTTAGAATGACCTTACTAGACGGTAAATTACAGAATCATCTGCGAACAACCTAAGAGAACTGCTCAGATTGTAACCCAGGTCATTTATACAGATCAGAAACAGCAGAGGTCCCAGGACGCTTTCCTGGGGAACACCTGATATCACTTCAGTTTTACTCGATGACTTGCCGTCTATTACTACGAACTGCGACCTTCCTGACAGGAAATCACAAATCCAGTCGCACAACTGAGACGATACCCCATAGGCCTGCAGCTTGATTAGAAGTCGCTTGTGAGGAACGGTGTCAAAAGGTTTCCGGAAATCTAGAAATACGGAATCAACTTCAGATCCCCTGTCGTTAGCGCCCATTACTTCGTGCGAATAAAGAGCTAGCTGCGTTGCACAAGAACGATGTTTTCTGAAACCATGCTGATTACGTATCAATAGATCGTTCCCTTCGAGGTGATTCATAATGTTTGAATACAGTATATGCTCCAAAACCCTACTGCAAACTGACGTCAATGATATAGGTCTGTAGTTAGATGGATTACTCCTACTACCCTTCTTAAACACTGGTGCGACCTGTGCAATTTTCCAATCTGTGGGTACAGATCTATCGGTGATCGAGCGGTTGTATATGAGTGCTAAGTAGGGAGCTATTGTATCAGCGTAATCTGAAAGGAACGTAATCGGTATACAATTTGGACCTGAAGACTTGCCCGTATCAAGCGATTTGAGTTCCTTCGCTACCCCTAAGGTATCTACTTCTAAGAAACTCATATTAGCAGCTGTTCGCGTTTCAAATTATGGAATATCCGTTCATCTTCGCTGGTGAAGGAATTTCGGAAAACTGTGTTCAATAACTCCGCTTTAGCGGCACAGTCGTCGGTAACAGTACCATCGGCACTGCGCAGCAAAGGTATTGACTGCGTCTTACCGCTTGTGTACTTTACATACGACGAGAAATTCTTCGGATTTTCTACCAAATTTCGAGACAATGTTTCGTTGTGGGACCTATGAAAGGCATCTCGCATTGCAGTCCGTGCCAAATTTCGCGCGTCAGTAACTTTTAGCCAATCTTCGGGATTTCGCGTTCTTCTGAACTTCGTATGCTTTTTCCGTTGCCTGTGCAACAGCGTTCGGACCTGTTTTGTGTACCATGGGGGATAAGTTCCATCTCTTACCAATTTATGAGGTATGAATCTCTCAATTGCTGTTGCTACTGTATCTTTGAATATGAGCCACATCTCGTCTACATTTGCATAGTCCGTTCGGAAGGAATGGATATTGTCTCTTAGGAAGGGTTCTAGTGACACTTTATCCGCTTTCTTAAATAAAATTATTTTGCGTTTGTTTCTGGTGGATTTGGAGGAAACGGTATTGAGCCTAGCTACAACGACCTTGTGATCACTAATCCCTGTATCAGTCATGATGCTCTCTATTAGCTCTGGATTGTTTGTGGTTAAGAGGTCAAGTGTGTTTTCGCAACCATTTACAATTCGCGTGGGTACGTGGACTAACTGCTCGAAATAATTTTCGGAGAAAGCATTTAGGAGAATCTCGGAAACCACCGGTTTTGAACAAGTATTTTTGCCAACATATCGAGGCAAGGTTGAAGTCCCCACCAACTATAACCACATGAGTGCGGTATTTATTTGTTACTAGACTCAAATTTTCTCTGAACTGTTCAGCAACTATATCATCGGAGTCTGGGGGTCGGTAGAAGGAGCCAATTATTAACTTAGTTCGGCTGTTAAGTATAGCCTCCACCCATACCAATTCGCACGGAGTATCTACTTCGACTTCATTACAAGATAAACCACTACTGACAGACACAAACACTCCACCACCAATTCTGCCTAATCTATCTTTCCTGAACACCGTCTGAGACTTCGTAAACATTTCTGCAGAACTTATTTCAGGCTTTAGCTAGCTTTCTGTACCTATAACGATTTCAGCTTCTGTGTTTTCTATTAGCGCTTGAAGCTCAGGGACTTTCCCAGCACAACTACAACAATTTACAACTACAATTCCGACTGTTCCTTGATCCAAGCACGTCCTGTATTTGCCATACACCCTTTGAGATTGCAGCCCACCCTGTACTTTCCCGAGGCCTTGTAACCTAAAAAACCGCACAGTCCACGCCACACAGCCTCCGTTATCCATGTAGCCGCCATCTGAGTGTAGTGGACTCTTGACCTATTCAGCGGAACCCGAAACCCCACCACCCTATGGCGCAAGTCAAGGAATCTGCAGCACTTGTGCCTACACCAGCATTGTACTCTTTCGCCGGCCGGTGTGGCCGAGCGGTTCTAGGCGCTTTAGTCTGGAACCGCGTGACCACTACGGTCGCAGGTTCGAATCCGGCCTCGAGCATGGATGTGTGTGATGTCCTTGAGTTGATTAGGTTTAAGTAGTTCCAAGTTCTAGGGGACTGATTATCTCACATGTTATGTCCCATAGTGTTCGGAGTCATTTGAACCATTTTTTGGTACGCTTTCGGCAGAGATGCCACAGATCACCATCTACTTTACAGAGCAGAAAAGCTTCCTAGCCCCACCTTTTGCGAAGAGTCGTGGACGTCCAACCATTTAGCGCATAGTGGTTGTTTGTGTCCCTCTGCCTCATTTCTTAAAAGCACATGACAGCAGCACATGAACATTCGACCAGCTTCGCCGTTTTCGAGATACTCGTTCGCAGGCTCTGCGTAATAGTAATCTACTCTTTGTCAAAGTCTCTTATGGATCTCGCCATTTGCAGCCCATATCTTCGTTAGAGTGATCCCCTGTCCGAGTCTGCTTGGTTACCGCGCCACGTGTCAGCAACGCCACCAAGCGTAATCCAACGTCGCGGTGGGCAGTAGCCATACGGTTTTGGCTTACCAGTGTGTTCAAAATGGTTCAAATGGCTCTGAGCACTATGGGACTCAACTGCTGAGGTTATTAGTCCCCTAGAACTTAGAACTAGTTAAACCTAACTAACCTAAGGACATCACAAACATCCATGCCCGAGGCAGGATTCGAACCTGCGACCGTAGCGGTCTTGCGGTTCCAGACTGCAGCGCCTTTAACCGCACGGCCACTTCGGCCGGCTTTACCAGTGTGTGCTGTATATAACTTACGTGTACATATTATTAACAGAAAAATATGTGACAAAAACAAAACGCGAATAGAAGGCCGTTCATAAAATGCCTTTAATTTGTGTACTAGCGGCTTAAAGCCGTATCTAGTTAACAGATATTCATTGGCTATCACATACTGTTCTCCTACTGGCTACCTCCAACATGATAGGGAAACGCAATACCAACATCTATCCTGTATCACGAACAAGGGCTGCGGTTGGAAAGTCCTTTGTAAAGTTTAGTCCACTATATTTTTACCGTAATTTCTGATTGCAAGAGTAATCGCAATGATAGTACTATGTATTTTCTTTGCGACCATGACATATGTAAAGTAAAGTGCAGTTAACGTTTCGTAGAGTGCTGACAGTGTAGTTTTGTTAAGATTTTTCTTACGTCATTTGAGTTAAACAGAGCCTGGTGTAAACACAAAGGTCTATATCGTAATGCCACATTTGCTTCCTAAATATACAGAATTAGGAACTTAAAACTGTGTGTGTCCTTAGTTTGCCATCCTGCAGCTGATTGTACTGCAGAACTATTGTGACATTCCATTTACTCTTTATTAATTACATTGACTTGCACTTGAACATGCTAATGTCTAATGATTGCCATCGTTCCTCAGTGAAACGTAATGGAGTATTGTGTCCCACTTTTCATATACAAGTGAAGTAACAGCTGTTTTGCGTTGATAATAGGAGGCAGTTTTAATCTGATTATTAGCGGTTTCACTTAATAGTACATTAACTTTTTTTCAGTTGCTGTCAGCTTTTGC
Organism: Schistocerca nitens; assembly: GCF_023898315.1. NCBI lineage: Eukaryota > Metazoa > Arthropoda > Insecta > Orthoptera > Acrididae > Schistocerca > Schistocerca nitens. The sequence continues at coordinate 233,653,681 of NC_064622.1, forward strand.
TCTTTGTGATGCCATTGTGGTATACCGTGTACATAACGATAACAAGAACGGTCAACAACTCAGCCGTGAGTACGATATTTCAATATTTATGTTCTCTAGTGTATTCTGAATAAGAAGTTTATTCTTTTTTCGTCTATAAATGTTTTTAATACGACACATAATTTAGGATGGACAAGAGGGAGATAAAACAAAACCCCTTGTTAGGGTCTCTGTTGCTCTTTTGTTACTAATGGTAGTACTAAAATCGTTAAGTTTGTGGATCTGTAATATAATCTGACAGGCTAATGGAAGACATTGTTCCCCGTTTTTCTATTGCGTAAGGGGACATAAGAGATAGTTACGATTCCTGTATTGTACGTTTTTCTGTTGAATGTCTGCTCGCAGATGAGAGCTATATCGGAGTTCATATTCTGTTGTTGACAACAAAAGGTCAACAGCCACTCCTTCAGCTTGCGGATTTTTTGCAGGTACCAGGTAGATGAAGCATTGCGAGACATTTAATTTCCGAAATGCATGACAGGCATTGTTAGCAACGAAGCGCTTTCTCTAGAAACAGAGAAAAGGTATTATGCGTCCTGCACAATAGTCAGCATAGAAAGTACTTCCCAGTTATCCTCTTTTTTTCTCCTGTTGAAGAAGCGTGCACCATGAATGAAGTTTGTTTGCTCCACGATGGACCAGTGACTATCATTTTTCAGATGTGAAGCGTATGCTACTGATGTGTGACGCACTATCTGTACGTAGTAATTCTGAACATGTTTATTGACAAGATTCATGTAGGGATTTCGGGCTATGATAATACATTTATATTGTTGGTATCCAAAACTCTGTCAATTAATAAATATTTCCAAAAATGTTTGGTAGATTAGCACAAAACACTGCTGGCGTGTCTGCGATGCTCTTTTAGTTGTTTCTATTTGCCCTTCACCCTTTCTGTAAATTTTGACTGTTGTGCATATCAGTCAGAAAGCTGACCTAATATTGGACAAAATAATTAGCACGCCGGCATAATTAACTGTAGTAGTGGTTCTGGCGCCCATGAAACATGGAATACTCTACAGAATCGAAAGGTATATTTCATGACAGGAAATCAAGTAGATATTATGCCGTTCACTGCAAAAAACCCATTCCAGTTTATAAGATGTGTGTGTGTGTGTGTGTGTGTGTGTGTGTGTGTGTGTGGGTGTGTTTTAAGAACTAGACTATAATCGTAAGCGGCTAACCAGAACCCTGAATTAGTACGCTAATCCGTAATGTATGAAACTCTATGTCCCGGAAAACAAACTGCAAACACTATCCGACCCACGAATTCTTTACTGGATAAATACAGACACCCACACTTTCTTAGTATAAATGCAACGGAAATGAATTTGGCATAGCTAATTGTTGAAACATTAAACAATAAGCAGGTTTCCAACCACGATACCGTCCAAGAATGACAGTGTGCTTAATTTTATCTTTCAGCCCCAAGATGTGCAAATGAAGATGATCCGTCTTATCTGTGTCCCTTCAATCTAGACTTCAAAGAATAATTAACCAAAGCATTCTTGAACCACTGAGGTCAGAATATAACTGCAAAATATAGTCCACCTGTAATACAGTAGTTGAAAGGCATCATGATAACATGTATTACACAATATATCTCACTAATATACCTAACCATTTCCAAATCTGCAATCGTCCAAAACTTCAGCAAAAAATTACCTTTCCCCATCCGAAAACTAAATCCATGCAAAGAAATTTCAACGGTTTACAATTGTAATGGATAATTAATTCGGTTAACAGTTTGTAGTATCTACGAAAAAGCATGTGTCGAAGCTGGTAGTATCAACTATTCACAATATTGCCTCAGGTAGAGGTAATAAATGAAATGACTTCGTTCACGAATAATTCCGAGAAAATAATTATAAATATGAGTTTATATGCTCCCAAAATAACTAATTTACAAAGCGCACATGGGTTCTCAAAGCAGCAGATACAAGTAATATTCACGCAAAGAGTAAATGGAATCATATGCTCTCAATACACACCTAAAGAGGCAATAACTCTTTTACAATGTGGGAGATGATGATAGTTTTGAATCACCAGCAAGAAAGATTGAAGAGATATTATTCGGTCCTAAATGAAAAGAGAGGATCTTGTAAGATTCCATTCCTCCATACGCAAGGATACCATGAGTAATATGTATTAGGATTGATCACAAGTTAACTGTGCAAATATTTAGAATGAATTTCTGAAATAATCCATGCACACGCATAGCAGTCACCATGGCAAGTAGCTGAAAAATCTAAACCATTTTTTCCATCATTTCAGAAACTCCAAAATAACTCGCTCTGTCACCAGACAAGAAAGGCTGCCTCCGTTATGGAACAGGACAGAACCTGACACGGATCCGCAGCAGAGCAGCGATTATGCACTCGCTCCATAAATCTCATTATTCTGAAAACGCGAACGATTCCCAGGGCCTAAAAGATTTCTACAGATACGAACTGCATCAGTGAGGACACAAAGAGATTGCTAAAAAAGCTTATTTCGATTAATCGAAGCTGACTGTAATAGAAACGTGCAAAGCTTTTTAAAGAAAAATATGGATGGAAGAAAAGCAAAAATATTGCGAGCAAAAATGTAATTACAAATGAAGAGGCATCTTTCTAGTTCCTACAGAGACGCTGAAGGGGACTGAAAGCACAGTGATTCCATTACAGAGGCCAAGAAAGGTGTGTTACTCTCTCCCAATGTTCATCACATAAGGCCTGAACATGTACTGTCATGTGAATTAAGTTGTGGGCATTCTCGACCCTGAAATAATCGAGACGTTTAAAATAGTCATCCTTCCCATATAGTATGACAATACCAAACACTTGAAGCAGCGCTATTCCTGCTAAACTGTGTAATAACTTCCATGATGTTCTGTTGTCGGAGGAAAGCGTTCTGGATCGGTTTACTGCTCCTGATACTCTAGTGCGTTAATACAGTTAAACGGTATTAAAGCATACAGGCAGTTTTTGTGGTTCTTGTATCAAAGTAGGCATTTCGTACAGTTCGTTAGGTTTTCAAAAGAAACTATGTAGCCAAAGTTTAGTTTAGTTATTGATGCTGTAATCTATCCATGTCATTAATTGCTTTCCTTGCTCATGCTCATGGCAGTGGTCTTCTTATCAGATGTAACAGTCGTTATTCAAGTTCATGTTCTCTCAGTCTAGCTTGCCCTCTTCTAATGTATTTAACAGTAGACCTATGCCCGAACTCCGAATTCTATCATAACATTGTATACCGTAACTTTTGTTGTATTGTAGAAAGTTTGCATCGGTTGCAACAAATCGGCTGCAACATTCTGTGTCATAGGGGAAGTGTACAATAATAGTACATCAATACAAAATAATGATGACAGATATACTAGCAGTTCAGAATACTATGAGATATGTTACATTCAAAAAACGAAGGTGTTGAGAGATATACCAGGAAAACAAATAAACTATGAAGCACTGTTGATTCGTCTATAACATGTTGACATATTCGCGTTTAAAATAAAGAATTTATGTGTGTTACAGAGACAGAATTATATCATGCGTATCTAAGTGAATGGCACGTATCTAACGTCATCCCGATGAAGACCACCAGAAATATCCGGGATTTAATTTACTTTACACCATAGTCTCCCCTTCACGTGAGCTGGATGATTCTTTTCGTGCAATATTCGTCCGCAGAGATCTCCTATTTCTTCGAAATTTCATAGCTTGATGTTCCTACATGTCGGTGTTGTCATTTATTCTGTTATATTGTTGCCAAATTTGTTCTTTCATTCTCCAAATTACGTAGATTTTACGAAGTGCTAGTAATAAAGTCATTGTTATCTCTTTCAGATTGAACGTTCATTCCCTTATCTATTCAAATTTGGATATTGTACGTCCCATTACCAATAAGAAAAGATATTTTGTGTTGTAACTGGCTGGCGTATATGGAGATGTTCTTAACTTTCAAGTCTTTAAAGGGACGGTTAACCGGAAAATAGTGTGATATGTATCTGTTTAAAATTATTCGTGTATCGTGATGTTTCTGTCAAAATCAAATCTCTGATATCAGGAAAGAGAACCCCTATACAAAGTTGTGTCCTAGGCACCTACTCAAGCGCAAGTATTTGAAGAGATGTCCACTTTTGTTAGGCCTGAGAACCCATTTGCTAACATACTATTATCTTCCAAAAAAAATGTGTGTGGAATCTTATGGGACTTAACTGCTGAGGTCATCATTACCTAAGCTTACGCACTACTTAACGTAAATTATCCTAAGGACAAACACACACAGCCATGCCCGAGGGAGGACTCGAACCTCCGCCGGGACCAGCCGCACAGTCCATGACTGCAGCGCTTAGACCGCTCGTCTAATCCCGCGCGGCTATTATCTTTCGATTGGTCGAAGTTCACATAGTTAGTAGTGTATAAAATAGTGTACCATTTCCGGCCCTAACGTGTTGATACAGGAACAACAGCCGTCGTTCATAATCTAGTGGAAAAGTCGTTTGTTCTGCGTGGAGCCGATTGGTTGGTCTTTCCCTAGTCCAAATGAAGTGGGATGTAACCAGACCAATAAGTATGGCTTAAATGCTAGTGAATTCCGCATTGCATAAGGTGGGTTTAAGGACCAAGCGACTCAAACGAATACTTGGGGCTTTAAGCTGACATGGTCGCCGGAGGCACCCCTAGTGCAGAACTTGTATAGAGGTGCATCATAAACACTAGCGAAAATAACACTTTCCTACGTTCAATAGATTCTGTTTTATTTGTGAAGGTTTCACTAATGGACCATGGCAGTGTAACTACTCTATGAGGCGCCGAATGATATATAGCTTCAAGTATTGTTTATCATAAAAGTAAGGAAACTTTCATCTTTTACCGCTGAAATTTATTCTTGAGTACCAGACTTGGTTTGCCTATTGATGTTAGGAATCTTCAGTTTGTTTACAACTGGTTATTACTGAATTCATTTTTGTGACCTGTTCATCGAGCCATTTGTATGTCTGTATGTGCTGAATGCATATAGTGTGGGGTTCTCCCAGTAATTACTTCTCTGTACGTAACCTCTACTGTAGAAAAATGCACATGTTTGCTCTACTCCCGGTCACATGCCGTAAAACTGATTGATTTATCGAAGGAAGTGACAAAGATCCTGGGATAGTCGAGTGGGGTGATGAGATTGGAATGGAAGAAGAATGGGTGGTGCGGCACTGTCTGCCTGTTTGTGTGTGTAAATTTTTATTTGGTTGTTTTTAATATTTTGATACATTTTTCATGGTAGATTGTGAATTACTTCAGAATATTGGTCTTCTATTGTTGCTCTTTTGGTCATTTAGAATATTTTAATTTTTATTTATGGCCTTCCGTATGAAACATACTTCTTGTACCTGACACCATTAAAAGCAAAATACAGACAGAAGTACCAAGTGAAAGACAATACAGATATTCCAACAAATAACAATATCACACAATGCGTCAAGGCACATTAAACACAAGAACACATAGTCCCCAACAAAAAAAAGACGATGACATCGACAACCAGCTCACATACAACACAAAGAAAGTATAAACTAAGACGAAAGAGAAAGATAAATACTACAGATCAGGTATATTTGGATGAGCATGTAATAACAGCAACTCTAGATATATTTGAATGACTGCAAGAAATTTTAACATCAAGTACAAAGCTTATACAGGATGGCGAAAATAAAAGTGGCTCGGAGAACAGCGATCCAGGATACAAAGAACGATAGCAGAGGAAAGGAAATACACTGCTAACCTGACTACAGCAGATGTTGAAAGTGACCACCATTCGTTTCTTGGCACTTTTGAGCCCTGGTTAGGAGTTTGCTGAAGACGGATCGAAGATGGACTGGTGGAGTTGATGCATTTCTTGATGACCATGAGGACTGCTGCTATAGACTTTAGACTTAAGGGCACTCCCACACAAAGTAATCGCCCATTGACATATCAGGTGACCTGGGTGGTGGCGTCTAGGCAGACCTCTTTCAATAACTCTGCCAGGAGTGAAGATTGTGTAAACGTGCTCCATTGTTCGGCCGGCTGTATTTGCAGTTGCTCTGTCTTGTTCGAAGTACCTGTAGGTCTTTTTACCGTGCGTGGTTATATGTACGCTACTGGCCATTAAAATTGTTACACCAAGAAGAAACGCAGGTGATAAACGGGTATTCGTTGGACAAATATATTATACTAGAACTGAAATGTGATTGCATTTTCATGCAACTTGGGTGCGGAGATCCTGAGAAATCAGTACCCAGATCAACCACCTCTGGCCGTAATATTGACCTTTATACGCCTGGTCATTGAGTCGAACAGAGCTTGGATGGCGTGTACAGGTACAGCTGCCCATGCAGCGTCAACACGATACCACAGTTCACGAGTAGTGACTGGCGTATTGTGACGAGCAAGTTGCTCGACCACCATTGACCAGACGTTTTCAATTGGTGAGAGATCTGGCGAATGTGCTGGCCAGGGAGCAGTCGAACATTTTCTGTATACAGAAAGGCCCATACAGGACATGCAACATGTGGTCGTGTATTATCCTGCTGAAATGTAGGGTTTCGCAGGGATCGAATGAAGGGTAGAGCCACGGATCGTAACACATCTGAAATGTAGCGTCCACTGTTCAAAGTGCCGTCAGTGCGAACAAGAGGTGACCGAGACGTGTAACCAATGGCACCCCAATGTGCGTTCACCGCGATGTCGCCAAACACGGATGCTACCATCATGATGCTGTAAACAGAACTTGGATTCATCCGAAAAAATTACGTTTCGCCATTCGTGCACCCAGGTTCGTCGTTGAGTACACCATCGCAGGCGCTCCTGTCTGTCATGCAGCGTCAAGGGTAACCGCAGCCATAGTCTCAGAGCTGATAGTCCATGCTGCCGCAAACGTCGTCGAACTGTTCGTGCAAATGGTTGTTGTCTTGCAAATGTCCCTATCTGTTGACTCAGGGATCGAGAGGTGGCTGCACGATTCGTTACAGCTATGCGGATAAGACGCCTGTCATCTCAACTGCTAGTGATACGAGGCCGTTGGGATCCAGCACGGAGTTCCGTATTACCCTCGTGATCCACCGATTCCATATTCTGCTAACAGTCATGGATCGTGACAAACGCGAGCAGCAATGTCGCGATACGATAAACCCCAATCGCGGTAGGCTACAATCCGACCTTTATCAAAGTCGGAAACGTGATAGTACATGTTTATCCTCCTTACATGAGGCATCACAACAACGTTTGACCAGGCAACGCCGGTCAACTACTGTTTGTGTATGAGAAATCGGTTGGAAACTTTCCTCATGTCAGCAAGTTGTAGGTGTCGTCACCGGCGCCAGCCTTATGTTAATGCTCTGAAAAGCTAATCATTCGCATATCACAAAATCTTCTCCTTGTCGGTTAAATTTCGCGTCTGTAGTACGTCACCTTCGTGGTGTAGCAATTTTAATGGCCGTAGCGTACATTCACGTGCAACCGTATCGACTCGTCCGCGCCACTTTTATTTGTCGCACGATGTATGAGGGCACTGAAGAGTGAATGTAGCCACTCCACAAATGCCGTACGTCTCATAAAAGAAAATAACCATCACAGTGGCATAAAAAAATACATGGGAATCGTAAATCATAACAACAAAGGAAAGGGAATGATCACACTACAGGAAGAATATTTTATACATCGATGATAAATAAAAATAAAAATATTCTAAATGACTACAAGAGAAACACCAGAAGACCAATATTCAAACTAATTTACAGTCTACCATAAAAACACGTTAAAATAAAAATAATAGTTTATAAAATTAAAATAAAATATAAATAAATCACAGTAATAATAACAATAAGAAGGACACACACACAAACACACACAGTGCCTCACTACCCACCTTCCTTCCATCACGACCACTCCCCCACAGTAATAACCCAGGATCCCTCAGTCAGTTCCCATGATATCTCAGTCAGCTTCGTAGCATGTGACCAAGAGCAATGCAAACATGTGCAATTTTGTACAGTACGTGTTATGTGCAATCTTGTATTTACTGAAGAAACTTATGCGTTGTGCATTTAGCACATATAGAAGAACAAATGGATCAATGAATAGGTCACAAATATGAATGTAAGTAAAAAACACAAGGATATTACTCTAAAAGGAAATAGCTGGATCTGAACGATCGACCAAAGATTCACTAAAAATCTCATATAAAAATATGTGTAATTAAATAACTTTATATGTATTACAGATCATGAATATGCCTAACATGTGTAGGCGAAACATGTCTGGTACTGAAGAATAAATTTCAGTTGCAAAAGACGGAAGTTCTTAGCTTAATGATAAAAGTTAATTGAAGTTATTAGTAGTAGCTGAGGAAAAGTACTGCAAATTAAAGATTAAGTTATTCGTGAAATGAGATAAATATTTGTATTACAAGTTTGAGTTGCGGTCTCGCATTTAGATTTTCAGTTTTAATGTTAATGTAACTTCCCTAGACTTTTTTGGTGACTTTCTGTTTAGTGACTTTTGCAAAGCCTCGAAGGAATAATGGCTCTAGTAATTAAAACAATTGAAATGTTACTTTGTAGCGTTCGGTCACAGGACAAGGAGACATCAAACTTCGGTACTTAAAAAGAAAGAGGTTGCTGGTCTGAAAGGGCACATATTATAATACGAGACCGCTAATAAAATGTTAGTTAAGGGCCTCTATCCTCCGTCAATTATCTTTGGGCTGATTGCTGCGAAATATTGCTATACAAATAAAAATTATTTATGACAGCAACCATTAGGTTCGATACATTGCCATTTTAAACAAAACAACGATACTCCTGACGACTTACTTTATCGGCTAGATAGCTGTGCAGCGTCTGGTACCACACTAAGACGTTCGTCTCAAAATTGTGACAGACAGAACATAAGAATAATAACTGAAAGTTTTTGTTTTTTTGCTTTAGGAATCAAAATTATCTGGGATGTTATCTCTTACGCTTGTCACATGTGTATAAATTAATTCTTTGCTGCTACTCGACATATTTATTCCATAGAGAATTTTTCTTTCCCCTTAAAAGATCTATTACAAGATATTGACGATATGTAGCTTGCATGGGAATGGAAAAGAGAGGGAGGCGGTCACGTCAAATGATAAGTAGCTTCTGTGGAAAATGACACTGGTGAGTGGCTGGTGGGGGGGGGGGGGGGGGGGGAGAGCCAAGTTCGAAAGTCTCACGGGCTTAGGATCTGATCACCCATTTTCCAGCTTTGGAGGCGGGTTCAAAAGTTTAGCGAATGTGCACGTTGTCGCAACGAAAATACTTCATTTGAAAATGTGGAACCTACATGGGGGCGGTGGTTCATAAAAGAAATGGACTACGCTAAGCCATACTGGAGTCAGTAAATTCCATTGGTTTAATTTAAAACTGAAGTATTGGGTTGTTGTGTGTTTTTTGACGTACTGACTTAGAACTGTTATCGAGTTTTGTTTTGGTGGTGATTATCGGCTTAAGTTCGTAGGAACCAATTGACTGTGTGTTGACTGTTAGCTGAGTACGTTTTCCACTCGAGTGGTCGAATCTCGGGAATCTTTCGTCCAGATTCATGGTATTTGCATGGACTGGCCAGAAATGAAACTGATAGTGGAGGGAGATCCAGATGGCCAAAAAAAGTAGCATTTTCAGCGAGTGTCAGGCGAAGCTTCAGCCATTTGTGTCAGCATAGTTATCACTTATCAGGCAGCTTTTCGCCCAGTGGGAAGAACACAGAAGCGTAATCTACGGATCATGGGATTTAGTGCTTACCTAGAAACTTTTTTTCAATTTTTACCCCGTTTATGCTGCAACTAAACCGAAATAGTTTGCAAGGCCCTCGTTAACGCTGTAAGACCTTTCTTACAAATTTATTTGCAGTTCTATATTTTCCTTTGCCTTTTTCTCATCCCTTTAGTGAAGATATCAGTAAGTATAACATATTGAGCATTACTTTACTTTTTTGTGTACCTTTGATTTCCAAAATTGCGTGGACACAGTGGGTGACAATGTTTCTTAACGGTTCTGATTATGCTGCCGCAATAAAAGCGCACTAATAACTTTAATAATCTATAATCAAAGATGTATATTTCACACAGGCTAGGCAATAAATATGGAATTTCCAAGTATCAGCACCATTCGTAAAGACATTGGCTTGTTTTTGCAGACATTCTTTTATAACTATGGCTATAATCTCGTAGTTAATGTTGAGTTTCATTGCACTGATCGCACTCAATAGTACTGATCTTCTACGACAATCTCTTAAATTTGTTATAAAAACTTTTTCTCTGAGGATGTTTTAAAGGTTTGACCAAAATGAAACTGGCCCTGAAATTGTTTGTAAATCTAACTCAAAACCCTTGTTAAGGAAAAGGTGGTTTGTTCATTTTGGAATTATTATTACACCTATTTCGGTCTTTTCCGATTTTGTACTGTGTATATCTGCTATTTAATGCCGACAATAATTTCCGCATTGGATACATTTTAGTCTCCCTGTAAATGAAGATAAATTAGAAGTTCATCTTTCTAGAGATTTCTCTATTAATTGTTAGAAGTTAGACTTTTCGTTAGTAAGACTGTCGGCAAAGTAAGACGTAATATTCACTACTAATGCATTTCCATTCATGCAGTACATACCTACCATTATTCTGCTATTATATCCTTTGTATTCGTGGACTGAAGAGCAAATGACGAACCTCGACCCATATCCCGTATTTATTCCAATCCTACGTATATGCTCCAGATTCTCATTCTCGACAAATACCATATGTTATTTTGAGTTTCACTTTCGTTCCAGAAACTCCAATGCAACTTTCGAGTTTCTTCAAGTACGATATATTTTTCTACAGTAAAATGTGTAAATAACGCCATTATGTTAAATAATTTCTTGTACGAGTCTTTTTCAGTTTCAACAAAATGTTTTTCTGTTCTGGTTGAAAATACATGAGAAAAATGGTTAGTTTGCCAGCAATACCAGTACTGTAATTCTGTGCAATGACGCATGCAGTGAATTTCATTCTGAAAAATCACTACCAATATTGGTCTTTCAGTACTGTAAGCGATTGCCGAGGTTATCAACAGCTGTTCACAGATGATAGACGAAGAGCACAGTGTATTGTACAAAATTACAGGTTTGTTTCTTGCTTTCTTTTCTTACTGAACTGAACCATGAAAATGAAAGTTACGTGTGGCAGACAAGATTGTCAAATCGTGTTCTTGTTATTACGTAAGAAAATTATACGAACAATTTGCTATGACACTTTTTGCAACCTCAAAAAGCGTCCGTTTAACATGGTGGCCTTATCATCAGCCTTGACGTTTCCTCCAAAGCTACCTGTATTTCGGTGTTACGTATGAGACGACTGAGGCACAGTATTCATAATGAGTGAAGCGTCAGGAATTTCCTTACTTTACTTAACTGCTTTATTTTACCGTATCCGTTTTGATTATATTAACGCCAGAAATTTCTGCACATGAAAATAACTCGTAGTAAATACTATTATTATCACGAAGCTACTATGAAAAATTAACATAGGGGTAACGAATCACGCTGTCTACAAAACATTTTGCCGTGAGCCTTGGTACTCTTTTACTCCGTAATGTAAAATGTACGAAGCTCTGCGTTCACTCAGCGTTAAAACGCAATGCACTTCGATGTCCGACGAGTAGGCAGACAGTGGGGAACAATCTGTCCAGTTCTGCGAGTTGTCCACTTTTACAAAACTACAGCAAGCGGGCATGATGGTCGAGTGGCCACTAGAAGTAAAAGTGAATTTCAACAACGATGGAAGTAATACGAGTGCGTTAATTCCCACAAGAGAACTGATCAACTGCCGTATTAACTATTTTTCCTCTTCCATTTTGTTTTCCTTTTAAAAGACCGCGTCTAATATCTCTATTAAATTTTTTTCGCTTTGTTCCAGCGGGTAAAGTCTTTCTGGAAACCATTTAAAGCCATTTATGAAGTGGTGATGCCATTACACGCTGATGAAGTGTTTATTTTAACTTCCGAGCCAGATTTTACTAGTGCTGCCTTAAAACAAAGCACAGAGTTCTTAACGAAGACTGCACATTCTAATTCTTTGGAAACAGAGGATAAAATCTAGATTCTGTAGGTTGGTACGCCTGGTCATATGAGTATGTCCATGCTTCCCCGGCATCCGCCATACGATCAAAGACGTCTATATATAACATGGTATGGTGTAGACTAACGCAAAAAGTCAGCAGGCCAGCGGCGGTCAGATCATAGTTCTGCTTGTGAGAGCCTGAGCACTGTATTGTAGCAGCGCTGATAGCAGGCGAGCACGAGGTATCGTTACTGTAATAATTCAACGAGGCCAGCAGAACGTGGTGAGGCAGATCAGCTTGTTGAAGCATCGAACTCCTCATTACCGCACCAGACAGTGCAGAAGGGGCAAGGCAGATACCCACACTGACAGTAGCAGCAGTGGTTTCAAGGTACATGACTGGTAGTGGTGCGTATGCACAACAAGCGCGCCGCTGCCAACTACAAGTACTGGTCACTTTTGTAATAGAATAACTCTGAGTCTCACCGCCCAACCAGCACAGATGGGGCTCTGCTGGACGAGGACGTCACATGGACATGCCATCGGCGGTCATCGGTTCGAGGCAATACCAGGGCAACAGGTCTGCTCATTAAGTCCATCCTCAGGCTTAGTGCCGAGATGTGGCTGGTCACATCACGGCCGATTCCTGCCCGCGGGGCAGCGAATCGTGTCCTGTGGGCACCAGCTGACATCCGCCATCACCGGACGGGCTTCTCAGCCCGGTGGGCATCCTCGCCGTGACGTCACCACATGGTGCCACAGCAGCGTCGATTTCACAGACCGCTAGAGCGGAGTCCACGCTGCTGGCATACGTAATGAGGCCGCCAGCGCAGTTAGTAACATGTCAGCAACGCGGAGTGTGCAGGTAGCGAGCCAAACAGAATTCAGTGGCTAGTTGGCTTCTGACCTTGTGTACCCAGCACCGTAAATGCTTGAATGGAAGAACTTCTATCATTTGCAGCTGCCTCTCTCTGGAGCCACCTGTGCTCCCAGCTCGCCTCCCCACCCGCTCACATCAATCCGGCTTATAACTGCCCACCCTCTTCCATAGGGCACTATAGTTTGTTGTCAGAATTTCAGAATTTGGGGCTACATCTTCATGCAGCATGGCGTCTGAACCCCTCGATCTAGGATGTCAGAAATGAAAGCAAGGCGGGACGGTTGATTTATCTTCAAGGTTCCCTTTTTATATAGGAGAATCCAATTGACTTACCCGAATTTAAAGGTTATGGTAGAGTGCAGTATCTGCTGGTTGTAAGGTGCACGCGGTGTAATTTCCTTCGGAATTTTGGATCATGCAAGAAGGCCGTGCCTTTAATCTGTTATATATGTTGTCGATTAAGTCATATTTCAACGGACTGTAGAGAGTCAAAATGGCTCAAGATACGACGTAAAGGCTTATCTGTATTGGTGTTTTGGAAGGGTTATTAACTTTAATCTGTTGTTGGTTTTTTCTGTGGAATGGAGTTTGAGCGTTGCAATAGGAAAGTCGGAGACGATTGGTGTGTCGGATCCAGGAGCACTACAGATATTTTTAGGAAAATCGGTGCAGCTGGCAGCGGTTAATATGTAGCTGGATGGGTAGTTGGTAATTAAAGGAGAACAGTTAGCTGTATTTCAGGGACCGCAGCATGGGGTGTATCCATCTGCTACAGGATTGATCGGTTCCATTTTCTAGAAAATCGTCTGATGATGTACCTTCATTCTTAGACGACCTTAAAATTTCGGAGGAGATGGGTCGTTGGATGGATAGTTGTTGCAGGTAACAAAATTGCGACTCCTGAGAGAAGTAATAGCGAACATGAGGTGTACAGAAGCATTAAAGAATACAGCAAGCTTTGAACAATAAGAGAAACGGCTTTTGAAAGATACAAGAAACATAAAAGTGTGATATATTTGAGAACAGTTGAGTACTATTGTGAGGAAGAGGAAACTGTAATAAAATCTGTCGAGAGGATAAGGATATGTAATAAACACACATAAAAGTTGCGGCACAGTGATGCAGCAAACTCAGTTGCAGGAAGCCAAGCAGAGGATGCCCGATGCTTTTATAAGGGGACTTCTCATACTAAGGAGGGAGCGTATAGGTGCACCAAAGGATCTGTAACAAGATTTAAGCTTAGCGATGGATTGTGAAGAAATTCATATGTCAACAAAAATATGAGATACACACTCCGCTTTTTCTGCGAACTTTAAGTATTACAGGTATCGGCAAAAGGACATTTACAGAGCCAGGGTCGCCAGCCACAGGGAAGTAGAGGAAATGGAACACAGCTGCAGCAGAATTTTGTTAAAGGACTTAGGGCTGGATCACGAGTTAGTAATCAGCAATTAAATGCACGGGAAAACCAAAACTCCATCTAAAGGTGTACCAGTTAAAATTAGATGTAACAAATATTTATGTAGAGGTGGAGCTGCCAGTAGGAGGTGTTGTAGGAGGTAAAGGGTATAAGATTTTTGTTGGACACAGAGGCACATGTGCCGGTTACCAGTAGAGAATTAGTGGGACAAAGGCAATCCAGCCCACGTTACGTGGGGTCAGGGATAATAATATGAGATTATTGAGTTGATGGCAAAAGATATTCGTATAGAGGCTGCTCGATTTAAGCATTATTTAGAGGTAGCATCACATGCAAGTGAAGGCTACGGAATGATCTTGGCTTAGATTTTTGTAACGACATAGTGCTAAAATTGTTCTGCTGCAACGTACAGTAGAACTGTAGGAGAAAGTGTTTCCAGTGTGAAACATTCACCAGAGGCACCTGTCATGTTGGATGAACCAGATGAACCGCATAGAATTGCATTAATGGTTCATTTACTTGACTGTGTGCCAAATGGCACCAGAAAGTTGATTTTGGGTGAATATGGAGGCAGATTTACCTTTGGGTATGTAATGTATTGTGGATCCTTCAGAGGAGAACAGTATACGAGCAAGTTCTTTTGTTAAGAGAAGTACTGTACACATACAACAGTGGTATGGTGGGATAGTGGTACCGTTAAATATAGTTAATCTGGACACCGAGAGAGTAAAGTTGAGGAAGGGTATGTTAATCGCGAGGGTAGGCATTCTGAATGAGAGTGAATGGAGCACAAGGAGTATGAACCACAAGTGACTGTTAAGACTGTGTTAAGTAGGAAAGTGGAGCATCTAAAGGGAATAGAAAGGGACTGAATGGAAAAATTACTGTTCTAATTTGAAGATTTATTATTTACATGGCATCCACTGCCAGCAATGCAAGTAACCCTATACCGAGTACCAACAAGGAATGAAGCACCCCTGTACTGTAAACCATGCAACATTCCCAGGTATTTACAGACGATAATGGATATTTTATTAACTAGCAGTTGACTGACAGAATAACAGAAGATAGAAACAGTCGATGGGGTGCAGGAATTTTGGTCATACCGAAGAAATCTATGGATGGATCTAGACTATACAGGTTCTGCGGTGATTACCATCACCTGAAAAACCAGCAATGTGAGATGCCTAGCCCATCCAAAGAATGTTCAAATGTGTGTGAAATCTTGTGGGACTTAACTGCTAAGGTCATGATTCCCTAAGCTTACACACTACTTAACCTAAATTATTCTATGGACAAACACACACACCCATACCCGAGGGAGGACTCGAACCTCCGCCAGGACCAGCCGCACAGTCCATGACTGCAGCGCGACTTAGACCGCTCGCCTAATCCCGTGCGGCATTAGCCCGTCCCAGACATTACTGAGACCATAGATAATTTGCGGCCTATACTGGTATTTATCGACCCTGGACTTGAGGAGTGGTTACCATCAATAGTAGGTTATTTCTAAAGACTAGCTGAAGACAGAATTTTCGCTACCGTGGGTGCACAGTCAATTCAGTAGAATGCCATTTGGAGCACAAAATGCATTTGCAAAGTTTCAGAGATTGTTGGATGGTGTGTTGTGAGCTTTGAAACTGCGTCAGTGTCTAGTCTGGTAGGATAACCTCATTGTATTTACAAAAGACATGGAGCAGCGTAGACAACGTCTAAAAAAAGTGTTTAAGACATTGAAGGCTATGTGTCTGACATTGAGCACAGACAGTTGCCACTTTGCGTAAAAGGAGATAAGGTATTTAGATCACATAATTGGTAAAGATAGAGTGAGGACAGACTCCAGGCTAGAGGGTAAAGGTGGCTCTGAGCACTATGGGACTTAACTGCTGTGGTAATCAGTCCCCTTTAACTTAGAACTACTTAAACTTAACTAACCTAAGGACATCACACACATCCAATGCCGAGGCAGGATTCGAACCACGAGGGCTTTTCGAAGACCCTACCCCTGTCCATAATCATCCCATTACCCAAATCTCCCATAACGTTTCAGCATTTATGGGGTTGTACAATTCCCGACAGTTTCATCCCCCTAGCCCCCTAGAAGAATGAAAAAGTTATTTCTTATACCAGTAGTGGCATGTGGATTATTTTTGACCCACACGTATTTTAAAGCAATTTGATATTAGAAACACCGCTATTCTGACACTAAATAGTTTCTGCGCGTGCCTTGACGTCGTTCACGAGGCATTGAAGTATATTACGACACTTTGGGCCAAAAAGATCGTGAAACACGAAGAATTCGGAGGTCGGACGTTATTTTATATCAGCGCGGCTTTCCTTTTTCTGCGGGCTGGCGACTTGCAGACCTACGGAATGATACGGGGAAACTACTGAGTAACATATTATACTGTGGGGAAGCCGAGCCACCCCTCTTCCTACACTGCTGTCTGGGACATTGCTTATGGTTCTCGTACATGACAGCAGATGTCAGGTGCGTCGCCCTTACGGAACATCAAGACTGACAACTCTGCAAAACTGGTTGGAAGAGCTGACACAAAAAGGAACAAGATTAAATGGCACTCTTCGGACATCACTCAAGTATGTCCCTCCTACGGCGCAAAGTAGAGACGACGCACCGTATGCAACACACAAGACAGGCAACAATCTTTTCACAGCATTCCAAGAGAAAAAGAAAAAAATATCCTTTTTCTAACATGCCTGCTGGATTTCAGGTGAATGAGAATACTGAGAAGAAAATTCCAGGAAATGTGAATTTTTATAATGAAACTAAGGGTGGATTTGATATAGTTGACCTAATGGCTAGACACTACAGTGTGCGAGCTGGCACCCACCAATGGCCTGTGCATGTATTTTACAATATTCTTTACCTTGCCATGATCAGCGCTCACACAATTTTTAAGTTATACTTACCTCTAAGATTTCTAGCCAAGACTTTATCCTCAGAGTATCAGATGAGCTTGCGCCCTCTACAAACTGCAGAGAGGAGCCAATCTCCCCTAGCAGACACTCTAACCGGCGCTGGCCAATATGGAAATAGGAGCTTTTGTCAAAATCAGCTTTCATCTAAACAAAAAACCAACATAGGGGAGTAAAACGGTTGTTTCCTACTGTGGGTCAAAAATGATCCACATGGTACTACTACGGGTTCGACGAAGTCCGGTACTTCTAGTGCGAAGCCAGGAGATTAACGGTAAAGAGCACCCTGTAGCCTATGCACCGAGACAGGTGAATTAATCGGAGGAGAACTATTCAACAACAGAGAAGGAGATGTCTGGCGTCATTTATGGTGTTATGTATTTTGGATGTGATCTTTACGTGTACTGGCCGACCGCACTTGAAGTGGTTACTGGGTCTGAAGGACCCTTATAGCACACTGATAAGATGAGCCCTGAGATTTAACGAATTCGATTATGCAGTAGTACACAAACCTGGGCTGAAGCAAGGAAATGCAGACACTTTAAACAGGAAGACAGCACAGGACGTAATAGCAGTTTAGTGCATGTGACAGACTGTTGTGCAAGAAAATGAGGCTAGTGCCTTTGGTAATAGCACTAGTGAAGATTATGGAGGAGATTTTAAAGGAAACAAATAATCCTGCGTGTCGATGATGGCTCTCATCAATGATTAAAAATATGTGTGTTTTTGTATGGGGTCCGCCTTTAACAAAACACAGTTTAGTTTTTTGTCCCAGACATGTTTCGCTGCAGTTGCAGCATCATCCATGGGTTTTTTGTTTTATGGCTGTTAAACATAGGGAATGTTCTTTTCTTTTTATATACATGTAAATATTAGTTTCTAAATCGTAATTACAGATTCTTGAAGAGCACATAAAATTATGTAATTCTCTCTCTCTCTCTCTCTCTCTCTGAGAGATATCAAACAGCTGTAAATGACATCTTCAACTGTTCCACTGTCCGCCATCTTGTTTACACACCTTCAACTGTTCCACTGTGCGCCATATTGTTTTTACAGCTGGTAAACAGTGACAAATCATCACAAAGGACTTGACAGTGAAGAAGATGAGGAAAAAAACAAACGTACATGAAACATAATGTAAATAGACACACACACACACACACACACACATACACACAGCCTTTCACCTAAAATTAATTAATTTCAGGCACAGCCACAACTGTTCAGAAATCGTAATTTCTGCGTAAATATTTTGTCTACATTAACTAGTATATGGTTGCAGATGACAAACCGTAAATTAAAACACACACTGTAAAAACGTAATACAGGAGGAAAACCACAGCATGTGGTAAGAAGGTATAATTACATAATTTTATATGTTCTTCAAAAACTGTAATTACGATTTAAAAACTAATATTTACATGTATATAAGTCGTAAATGAAATGTCGTGTGGCTAGGGTCTCCTGTCGGGTAGACCGTTCGACTGGTGCAGGTCTTCCGAGTTGACACCACTTAGGCGACCTGCGCGTCGATGGGGATGAAATGATGATGATTAGGACAACACAACACCCAGTCCCTGAGCGGAGAAAATCTCCGACCCAGCTGGGAATCGAACCCGGGACTTTGGGATTGACATTCCGTCACGCTGACCACTCAGCTAGCGGGGCCGGACTATAAGTCGTAAAGAACATTCCTTATGTTTAACACTCATAAAATAAAAACCCACTAATGATGCTGGAACGGCAGTGAAACATGCCTGAAACAAAAAACAGAATAGTGTTTTGCTAAAGGCAGGCCCAAACCAAAAACATATGTATTGTTAAATTAAAACAAAGACCAAAGAGATTCAACCTCAAGATGAATAAAAATATCAATAAAATGTTCATAGTAGCATAGTCGCATGATGATCAAACTTGTGGTTCCGTAAAATTATGTCAGAAGTAATCAAAGAATCAGAAGTACTTAAAGTGTAATTTGCCTACAAATGGAGAACGGACAACTAATGTTGTGCAACGTATTAAGTGAACAGTGAATGCCATGTGATTAAGCACAGGAATCAAGACATGTCGTCCCCTAAAAGAATTAATCTGTGCGCTCTCTACTGCAGTTCCAGTAGTTACAGAGTTTCTCCCAGTATTACCATTATAGTGCAACATCTGCAACTTCTGAAGGTTCAAATGGTTCAAATGGCTCTGAGCGCTATGGGACTCAACTGCTGAGGTCATTAGTCCCCTAGAACTTAGAACTAGTTAAACCTAACTAACCTAAGGACATCACAAACATCCATGCCCGAGGCAGGATTCGAACCTGCGACCGTAGCGGTCTTGCGGTTCCAGACCGCAGCGCCTTTAACCGCACGGCCACTTCGGCCGGCACTTCTGAAGGAGCTCATGTCCCAGTATTCCATTACATCGAACTTTCTTAATTTGTGAGAGCTGAAGGGCTATCTTAAATACGTAAAAAGTTGTGCTTTTGTGCACCTTGTTTGTATGATGCAACAAGCAGCTTTGAACAATATGTATATAGACATAGCCTGTTTGCACAATGTGTTTTCTATTTTTTGAATATTTTATCGATGACAAACCTTTTAAAATGTGGTATTTTTATCCACTTAACATCTTCTGTGTGATGTCAGCGTAAAATGAACATGTTTGGAACAAAAAGATTTTAAGTCGTGAAGATGACAACATAGTCTATTGAAACCGGATGTCTTAAATAAAATAATATTTTATGCCATCTTGGCAGTTTAATAGTTTTTAAAGATTACATTACTGTAAAAGGACAGCTCCGAAGGCCGTGAGTGAAATTAAGAAAAAGCATGAAATACGACGGATTTGCACATCTGCAACGACAGCCTCACTTGTACAGTCAGTGTATCACAACTTCAGGCTGCGACACGTCTTGCCAGCGCAGGGAGAGTGTTGTAGCTTGTAAGTGTGCTGCACAAAGTCTTTCCTGTTCTAGGTCATACTTCCTTAATGGTGCAGTCAGATCGGGTTATTATATACATTTATGTCTGACAACTTTGTGTACGAGAAGGAATTCCGTTTTAGGTATATTAGGATTTGTAAAGGACGATCAAAAACTTTCCGAGTGAGTGTGTCGCTGCGGCATATATGAAACGTAGCGCGAATCCAATGCGTGTATATAAGCACCGGCTTGCAGGCAATGGATTAGTGCGGCGTTCGTGACTGTAAGACATGCGTACACTAACTGCCCAAACGTGAACCATGGCGGCGTTATTACCAAATGCGCCCAAGCAGCACCAACGTGCTGTTATTCTTTTCTTGGCTCCAGAAGAACGAACACCGGTAGACTTTTTACTTTGTGTTCTGCCTTACGGCAGGTCTTGTCATGAGGGAAACCTCGTCAGAGAGGTCCCCCGTATGAGCGTCTAGGGAAATGAGTCCTCTGGTGGGTTTCAGTGGCCTTCACTGATGATGATGAAATGATACTGAGGACGACACCCAGTCCCTGAGCGGAGGAAATCTCCGACTCAGCTGGGAGACGAACCCGGGCCCTTGGCGTGACAGACCGCCGCGCTGACCACTCAGCTATCAAGGCGGACACTGGTAGACAGCCATCGGAGAATGAAGAATATGTATGGGGCAGTTCGTTTGTAGAAAACTACAGTTGTGGAATGGTGCGCCAACGGATGCTGTTGCTTCATGATAACGAACTTCCTCATTTCGCAAATGTAATGCAGCACACGCCCTAAACCTCTGATTTCTCCCCGTACGGTTGTCACCCATTTGTTCCCTTAGCAAAGGCTTTGGTGGGTCGACGTATCCTATTGGACGATGATGTGTAGAAAGCAGATATGAACTTCTTCAAAGGAGATAACTGTGTTTTAAGGCTGGTGCCTCAGTTGTATGATTACCTCGACGCTCACAGCGATTTTGCCTGATTGGCATTCTGATTATGGACTGTGAGGCCTTCGAGTGGAAACTGTTTGCTCGCTTCTAGTACTATTGCTTGTAATCTGGTTTGAGTACTAGGACACTGTGCTTACAAGCTGTTGTGTCAAGTAATTATTTTCAATTTGCTTTCATTTCGAACTCAATTGAGGCTGCCCTGTGTATTGTACTCGCATCGATTGGGGAAACAATATGAAGGTGAACGACTTAGCGACAGGTTAAATGGTTACACCCAGTCTTTTTACTGCATAGTGACTTTATTACTGTGTTTTCAATCCTCATAATTCGATAAAACTATGTGGAAGACCGTTTCGGTACCAGGATCCTTGTCTTGCGCGGACACTAAATTAAATAACTGAGATATCCAGGTACGTTCTCTGTCCAGTAAATGCCTGGAAAATGTTTTATTTCCATATTCCTGTATCGTTAGAATTTGAATGATCGCTATTGGCTCTCCCAACTCAGGAAATGTATGAATACAGTACCACCACAGCTACACAATTTACTGGAAACAAATTTGTGCCGGTCTGGGACTCGAAATAGGATTTCCCGCTTTTCTCGTCCGGTTACCTTTGCTTTGGCGTGAAATGCATCAGTGCAGCGTCTGTATTTGACAGTCCACTAATGTGATTCTCTAATAAGTATATCAACAGTGTACACCGTGTTCGGAATAAAAGTATACAGCAGAGTTAGTAATGAGGGCAGAACGTACTATCGTAGAGCCAGTGTGAATTATGCATTTTATGAACAGAGCCATTTGCTGCAGCTTCACTGCACGGCGCCAAATAAGAAGTCGTCTCTCCCTGTCCCAGTTCCCTGACGAGGAGGCCACGAGGGAGCTAAGCATTTGCAATTACTCCTCTCTCCGAGAGCTGATTTCTTTCGAGAGGAATTAGCTGCATCAGGCGGGTACTCTCTGGGAAATGCACTCAGATACGCTACACAGTAGGGCAACGCGTGGCGCCTGTAGTGGTCGCGAGGGATGTTCTCTTGCTTGTCTAATTGCAGTTCCGCACTATAATCGGTATAATGTTGTCAGGCCAGTTGGAGAATGAACATGAAGGTTAGTTCTGCTGTGCACGTGAAAGTCTTTATTCAGAATTTTGCCTTTGAAATTGATAGTCACAACCGGTAAAAAGTATTAAAAGAGACGGCAAGATAGTACGACATATACTCGTGCACTTAGTATTTCTTATTTTTTCTGTAGTCTCCCGCAATGATATAAACTCAGGGCAAAAAAAAAAACTTAAAAAAATCGCAGTCCTAGAAGGAGTTGTGCGACATAGCGAAAGTTGGCAGGCATGTTTCGACATCTGAAAGACGATGACTATTCAAATTTCGCGCCAGTCGGATGACAGTCGCATTAGTAGCGCCACTATGAGAACGAAAATAACGATTCCAGAATAAATTCCATTCTGAAAACAGCCCCCAGGCAGTGAGTAAGCAATGTCTCAGCAGTATCCTTTCTTCCAGGAGTGCTAGTTCTATAAGTTTTGCAGGAGAGTTTCTGTGAAGTTTGGAAGGTAGAAGACGAGGTACTGGCGGAATTAAAGCTGTGAGGATCGGTCGCGAGTCGTGCTTGGGTAGCTAAGACGGTAGAGCACTTGGTTGCGAAAGACAAAGGTCCGGAGTCTGAGTCTCCGTCCGCCACTCAGTTTTAATTTGCAAGGAAGTTTCAAACCAGGTTTGCCCTAAGTACACACTGTAACGGCCGTGAGCATTAGTTATCTCTGAGATTGGCCGTAGTGAGATGATGATAGTCAAGAATGTATTTAAGGCGACAAAGACGCCATTATTAACACCTCAATGAGTTAAAACGAGGTCCTGTAATAGGACTACGAGATTGCTCCGACACTGCTCAAAGACTTGGCAGGAATGTAGCCGCTTTACACGAATGCTGGCAGCGAAGGTAACGGGAATGCATGACGCTAGAAGACCGGGTTACGGATGGCCATGTGACACCGCTCAAAAGGACGACAATCGTGGCGGAGTATGGCTCTGGTAGATCGTACTGCATTTGCAACAGCAATCTGAGCAGCAGTTGGCACCACAGCGACACAACGAACTGTTGAAAATGGCTTACTTCGAAGACCTAGCTGTCCTCTCCCTAACCAACACAAGGACCGAGGCAGAACCAGCTTTCATCAGAAAACACAACACACGTTTGTGTCAAGCTGGAGCTCGTTGGAGGGCACGGTGGACGTCTGCTGTGTTTTCTGATGAAAGCTGGTTCTGCCTCTGTGTCAGTGAACGCCGTGTGTTGATTAGGAGAAGGCCAGTTTAGGACCTGCAACCAACGTTTCTGCAGGCTACACACACTGGAAATATGGTCTGGGGTGCGATATCGTATGATATCAGGAGCGCTGGAGTGGTTATCCGACGTATCCTGACTGCAAATTTGTAAATCAGTCTGGTGATTCAAACTGTTTCGCTGTCACTCGTGAAAATCATTCCAGGGGGATTTTTTCCAACAGGATAACGCTCGCCCACATATCACTGTTGTAACTGAACTTGCTCTGCAGTGTGTCGAAATGCTGCCTTGGACTAATCGATCACCAGATATGTCTCCAATTGAGCACATATGATACATCATCAGACGACAACTCCAGCGTCATACATAAACAGCATTACCCACCCATGTTCGTGGAGGTTTGTACGGTCTGTGCAACTAAATGAAGGCAGTTTCTTTGTTGCCATGCGCGTTTCGCTTCTTTTACTATGGGAAGCATCATCAGTGGCTTGAAATATATGTTACTGTTTATACACACAATAAACGTAATATGTGATAGATATAATATTCTGCTGTATTACATATTGTCTTATTTTTCTCTTGCTTTTTAGGTTAAAAACAACTTTTGTAGTTCCGTATTTTTAATGTATCTTTCAGTGTCACTTATGATTTCCAGCGCTGTTAACACATGTGTGTAGTCCTGGATATGTATTTGTTAGTCTTCATACACCAGCTGGCCAACTTTGGTGATCTTTCATACACATTAGTCACATCGCACCTTTCACTTTCACTTTCCATTTGGTGATCAACATAAGTGTGTTTTTGGTGTGTAGTGTTGCCAGCTGTTGTTGTGTGCTTGTCTGTCTTTTGTTTGAGTGGTGTTTCATGTTATATACTCTATCTGGTGTATACCTGCGCCTTGGTATTTACCTGTAAATATACTAAAGAAATTGGGATTACTAATAGCTTACAGAACAGGACAAACACTCCAATCAGATTTACAAACAACAGACAAACCAGATAAATACCAAGGAGCAGGTATGTACCAGGTAGACTGCCAAGAATGTAAATCAGTATATCTGGGGTTCACAAGCAGGAACTTTAAAAATAGATAAAAAAAACATATAAGATGTTGGAAATATCAAAATAGCCATTGTACCTTCGCCAAACACCTGATAAGACATGGACATGAACCTTCCCACATGGAATGTGACATGACAGCTATCAGAGTGAACAATCACAACAAAAAGCTCCTGACATAGCATGAAAACTTTCACAATACGGAACTTGTGCTACAAAAGTTGCTTCTAACCTAAACAGCAAAATGTAATATAGCACCATATTGTATCTACCACATAATACGTTTATTGTATGTATAAACGGTAACGTATTTCTGGCTACTGATGATGTATCCCATAATAAACGAAATGAAACACATATGGCAACAAACAAACTGCCTTCATTTAGTTGCATAGACGGTACATACCTCCACGAATTTAGAGCAACTAAAGGAAAGACGGAAAACAAATAAAAATGACAAACGTCCAAGAATTCGCCGACCACGTGCAACAGCCATGGAGCTCCATCCCACAGACATCCGGTACCTGCACAACACAAGGCATGCGAGTTTGCGTGCTTGCATTCAACATTCTGGCTGTTACATAGGGTATTAATGTATCATCTTTCAAATTTGCACTTCTTATCTCGTTCTTACATTAACCTGTGATCTTGCAATGTAAATCACTTAACTTTGATACCTAGACAAATGTATTCCGAAATTTCATTATTCTAAAGTCTCAATTAATTATTTCTTAGTTTTGCAATTTCTTTAAATTTTTTAGTCTGTCCAGATAATTAATTGAGCATTTTATGAAAGATCCGTGATCTCGTGTGTCTCGTAGTAGGGTATTTGGTTTCGGTTGGTTTCTTACTCTCACTTATATTTGTATTTGTGTAGCATTGATGATACGTGCAGAACAGGATGAACAACAACGGTAAGCACTGTTTGGAAACAAACTTACTCCATTCACTCACGTTACTACAGGAGGGCATAAATAGAGTTGGTTCTATGTTAGGAGGCACTTTCCCTGTTCGCTCCTTGCAAGTTTTCCTCGGAAGGATGGTAGTGACCTATGGTCGCCGGAAGGCGCAGGAAAAAAGATTCAGAATTAATTACTTATTTCCATAAAAACACTGGTATCGTCATGACTCGTTGTTGGCATAGACTGTCATTGCCCGCTGAGGAATCGCGTCTTAAGCGGCCTTCAGCCCGCTCAAGGCAGCTAACGCTGCAAACCTCGTTCCAGCTCGCTGCTTCACTGACGTTACGCCTCTACCTGTGTGTAGATACTAGCTTCGCATTTCAAAGGTTATTTCAAATATAGTTACACGTACGAGTACAAATTGCATTTCCTAAACCAGCCGACCAGTATTAAAATATAAATATGTTTCCAGTTGGACGTTGACGCTGTACCTAGTTCATGAATGTGTTAATAAGTGTTATGTAACGACTAATGAAAGATAATTATTAGCTAATGATTTCGTGCCAGATGAACGGGCACCAGATTAACTCAAAATTAAAGTAATTCTTATACCTCTTAATACTGCTGTACATAATCTTTAAAGCAGCTTTCATGCTGCGTTCCTCGAATTTTCACAGTGTTCGCGGTCTGGGTGTTGGCTTGCAGTGAATTACTATTGTTATACATAATTTCACTGATGTTCCTCATGAATTCTTGATATTATTAATATCACATCCTAGTATCTATCACATATAGCAGTAGGCTCTGGTGGTTTTTATATGTCTATTTTATAATTAGTATGTTAGTGAATGATCAGTGTCTTTTGCGATGTTGTTTGTATGATATATCTGACAACGTTGTATCATTCGATATCGCCTGTCCTGCACAGTCAAATTACATGTTATTTGTAACTTTCACTGTCATAGAAATTTATGTTAACTTTATGATTTTGAATTAATTGATACCTACAACAGCGTGTAACTGCTAAACCACACGTCGAAAATTGCTGTTACCAATATCAAATTTTTCTTTTGTCTCACACCTTCAATACAATGCGGTACCAAATTGTTCTTTTGTGTCAAACCTTCAATATAATGCAACTCGTTCTGATGTACCATTAATGGTGCATTAGGTTTCTTTCTTCCATTTGTGATGATTTAGTTTACATCCGACCAATTTTAAGGGCCAAGAGCTAGACTTCATGTATGAACGTTCAGCCGTAAATCAATGAAAAATTAACGGAAGCCCAGTAACGTTACAGCTCCTACACCTCACGATGTGAGCCACTTCTGCAGTGCGGCTGGATCTGACTGATACACGATAATATCTTCCTTATTTCAAGCCCAGGCCACGTAAGCGTCACGTTTAGACTCCTAATATAACATATTATAAAACTAGTTGCTGAAATGCACTGAAGGTGTAGCGGTTTCGTTTTTGGTACTCTTTTCCATCAACCTCTTTACTTCATTACTTTAATCGACATTCCTTAAATTATGCAAACTAGGTGCAAATATGAAGTAACCATTTTTAATATCATTTAGCAGTTTAAATGTGATCTATACTTGGTGTGAGATATTTTTGTATGTCCATCCTTGTGACTGGAGGTCCGACGGGCTTTGGTCGTTCACTTATGTAAGGAAATGAAACAAAAATGGTTCAAATGGCTCTGAGCACTCAAGTGCTGAGGTCATAAGTCCCCTAGAACTTAGAACTACTTAAACCTAACTAACCTAAGGACAACACACACATCCATGCCCGAGGCAGGATTCGAAACTGCGACCGTAGCGGTCGCGCGGTTCCAGATTATAGCGCCAGAACCGCTCGGCCACCAGCGGCCGGCAGGAAATAAAACACCTACAGCCGTTATTACGACATCATTTGTTGTATGGTTGCCAGTTTCGGTGCTTCAGTGCACCAGTTTCAGGCTTGTATGCATATACAGTAATGACAGCATCATCAACTTACCAATCATGCAATACAAAGAGAGATCAGAAACAGAATAATAATCAAGGACAAGACGCCACAAGTGAATTTACAGTTATCATTTTATAAAACCGACAGATACATCTATTGTCACATACCTTATGTAGACCATAACTTTCAGAAAGAAAACAGTCACTGTAAAAACATAATACATCGGGAAAACCACACCGTGCGGTAAAGAGGTATAAATTCATAATTTTATGTGTTTCTTCAAAACTATGTTATTACGATTATAAAAACTAATAATTACGTGTGTACAGACAGTAAAGAACATTCTTTAACAGACATAAAATAAAAGCCCAATGATGATGCAGCAACAGCAGTGAAACATGTTTGGGATAAAAAACGAAACTGTGTTTTGCTAAAGGCGAACCCCACCCCCGGGTTCCCGGGTTCGATTCCCGACGGGGTCAGGGATTTTCTCTGCTTCGTGATGACTGGGTGTTGTGTGATGTCCTTAGGTTAGTTAGGTTTAAGTAGTTTTAAGTTCTAGGGGACTGATGACCATAGATGTTAAGTCCCATAGTGCTCAGAGCCATTTGAACCATTTTTTGAACCCCACCCAAAAACATACGTATTGTTAAAGTAAACATGGACAAAAGATCTTCTACCCCAAGATGAGTAGATAGCAAAGGTAGATTGAACGCTGGTAGTGAAGGCGTGTTTGCAGCAATAAAAACAGTATAATTCAAGGGTTACTTGTTTAGACTATTTAACTGATTGAGAATGTTGGCAAAATTTAGCGTACTAACAACTTTTATTTCCTGAACAACTAACAGATGCTTTAATACTTAAGTGGGTGGACCCTAGTTGGCAAAGACAGTTTAACTAGGTGCTCAGTGTGAGTCAAGTACTCTGGCCCTAAAAATGTGGATAACGCAAGCCGAATTGATCTGACGATGAGCAGACTTTGATTGATCTAATCTACTGAAGTTTCTCTACATAGGTGCAGCTGAGAGCAAGTGTCGATTGAGGTCTGTACGCCCTGACAATGCCGGAGTGGCAGTACGTTACCCTGTTTACTTCATGCGGCCACGTGACTTGCAGCTGGCGAAATGTGGGCGGTGGAGGATGGGAGACGTGGAGACGGCACCTGTGAATCGATCGCGACCACGAAAGAAATAAAAAAATTTCACGGTCTAGCGATCAGGCAGATGGATCGCAATGTACTCTC
Source organism: Schistocerca nitens (assembly GCF_023898315.1). NCBI lineage: Eukaryota > Metazoa > Arthropoda > Insecta > Orthoptera > Acrididae > Schistocerca > Schistocerca nitens. The sequence continues at coordinate 233,682,355 of NC_064622.1, forward strand.
TACCAGAGCCCTAAAATCACGATAAATTTCAGTGTATGACACACCCGTTCGCTGATCGTACCATGGATCAATTTGGTTCACTTATACCACAGAGTGCACATGAATACGAATCGTGAAGACTGGTAAATCAAAAACGAATAAGTGTGCCCGCAGCAAACGAGTAGTCCGAGATGTTTGAAGTCAAAATGTCAGCACAGTAAGAACTTCTCCACAGGCTCCCCAATCTAAACTACTCGCAAGTGAAGTCAGTCTCAGGACAGGTACCAAGTTCCAACTACACACGCCAGAGATTTAACTAGAATTTCATTACCAGACAAAAGTCCTGCACCCGAGTGGTTCGCACCTCTCCAGAAAAAAATTCTATTTTCCTATGAAGAGCACGAACGACACTGACTTCACCCCGTCTTGAGCCAATGACAAGGCTCTAGATGCGCTACGTCTCCCCTCCCATACGACAGCACAAACTAATATCGAACCAGGGCAAGAGTTAAGAAACCTGCATCTCTGAATAAAAAAGAAAGCGCCAGTTACTGGTTTTTTTAAGTTTTCGCAGAGTGGCAAGAGATGATATTTTCTGAAGTCGTATCTCTTCCCATGGCAACAAGTGAGCACATACAATCTCAATGATCTTTATCTAAATAGTCTGTTCCTTGGAGCTTGTTAGTTCTAGCTATAAGGTGTAATAAAGATTGTACCTCTAGACGTTTCTAAGATTGCACAGTTTTCTTATACAACAGAGGCGGAAGAGGGAAATGGTTCACTGGCCTACTTGCAGTATCGGCGAACGTGAAAACACTTAAATTTTTATTATGCATGGCTCTGTTCACAATGCCGAGTTTATGAATCCACTGTGTAGACGCGTTCCTTTAGACTGTTGCCGCAGCCCAGGCCTCTGCTGGCACAGACACAAGTATAGCAGCATTGTTCTGCTGGAGCCCTGTCTTGACGAGGGGCTGCCCTGTCTGACTGTGGGCCTGTCCGGCAAGATTTACTTAGGGATGGGCTCGCTGCCAATTGCTTTCAACTCCCAACAAGCCGTTTCTGTCAACTAAGAATCCTAATAATGCCTCATGCATTTAGTGCCGTAGCAAGCCCCATCAACATCTGCTCAGGCCATTAACGTTCTAGAGTCTCGCTCAAGATGTGTCAGGCTGTTACGAGATTTTTATTAATTTTCCGTATGCGAAAAACTGGCGAGAGAGTAACTTGTTATCGCGTATAATATTGTGTGACTTAAGTACAGATTCATGATGCAAAATAATTATCGATGAAGATAACCACAGAGGTTTGGTCAAGCATGGTCTTCAGATGCATTTATAAGTCCCCTGCCTCAGCAGTAATAGTGGTGGAATATCTGAGAGGAAACGTGGAGAATATTTCATGCAAATTTCCTGGTCATGGTACCGTTTTAGGAGCCGAGTTTAACTTACCAGCTGCAGACTGAGGAACGTAAGTGATTAGCAACAGTAGTAGGGGCAGAGAATCGAGTGAAATTGTTCTAAGTGCCTTATTTTAAAATTACCTTGAGCTGATAATCAGAAAACCGACTCGAGAAGATTACATATTAGGTATACCGGTGACAAAGAGCCCCGAACTTTTCGAATGAGTTAACTTATAACAGGGAACCAGTGATCATAAGGCCGTTACAGCATCACTGAATACGGCTGTAAATGGGACTACGAAGAAAGAAACAGCTAAACATAACATGTTTAGCGCGCGAGCATTATGGCATTTCTGGAGACTAAAAACCTTCTCTGTAGGAAACAATATGGCTTCCGAAAACTACGATCGTGTGAAGCTCAGCTCGCTCAGTTCGTCCATGAGACCCAGAAAACAGTTGATGCAGGCACCGAGGTAGATGCTGTGTTCCTTGACTTGCGGAAGGCGCTCGGTACAGTTCCACACCGCCACCTTACAAACAAAAAAGGAGTGTACAAATATCAGATTAAATGTGTCAAACAGAACTCACCACGTCGTTGTGAACAGAGAGAAGTCTTCAGACGTAAAAGTAACGCTCGACATGCCCCAAGGGAGTGTTATAAAACCATTACTTTACACGATATATATAAATGAAGTATTGTATAACGTCGGAGGTTCCATGAGGCTTTTTGCGGGTGATACTGTTATGTACAGAAACGTTGTAACACTATAAAACTGTAGCTAAATGCAGGAAGACTGTAGTGAGTCGATGCCTGATGCAGGGAGTGACAACTGGAACTCACCATAAACAGATGTCGCCTATTGCGTATACATAGACAAAAAGACTACTGTTTGATTACACGATTGCGGATCAAACACTGGAAACAGTTACCTCTACCAAATATCTGGAAGTATGCACGCGAAGCTATTTATAGTGGATCGCCAGCATAAGATTGATAGCCGGTAAGGCAGATGGCAGACTGAGATTCATGGAACAAACCTCAGGAAAAGTAGTCCATCAACGAAGGAAGTAGCTTACTAAACACTCCTTCGAGCAATAGTTGAATATTGCTCGTCACTGTGGGATCCGTACTACTTAAGATGGTTAAAGGAAACAAGAAGACCCAAAACAGAGGAATGCATTTCGTTACAGGTTCATTTCGTAAGGTTGAATGCGTCACGGAGATGCTTAGCCAACCCCAGTGTCAGAAGCTGAAAAAGAGGCACTCTGCAGCAAGGTGTGGTCTACTGATAAAGTTCCGAAAGCGTACATTGGTAGGTGGGTCAACCAATATGGCAGATGGCAGACTGAGATTCATGGAACAAACCTCAGGAAAAGTAGTCCATCACCGAAGGAAGTAGCTTACTAAACACTCCTTTGAGCAATAGTTGAATATTGCTCGTCACTGTGGGATTCGTACTACTTAAGATGGTTAAAGGAAACAAGAAGACCCAAAACAGAGGAATGCATTTCGTTACAGGTTCATTTCGTAAGGTTGAATGCGTCACGGAGATGCTTAGCCAACTCCAGTGTCAGACGCTGAAAAAGAGGCGTTCTGCATCAAGGTGTGGTCTACTGATAAAGTTCCGAAAGCGTACATTGGTAGGTGGGTCAACCAATATATTGCCTCCTCCTACGCGTGTCTCGCTAGAAGACCGTGAAGATTAAATTACAGAGATTCGAACCCACACGAAGGTTTCCCAGCAATCGGTCGTCCCACGAACAACACGCGATTGGAACAGGAAAATGGGGAAGGGAAAGTGATACAAGAAGTACCCTCCACCACACATCGCAAGGTGGCCTGCGTAGGGCATATGTAGATGTAGATTTCCTGCAATATTTCCAGAAGCAACGCTACAGTTCTAAGTACCAAAGAGTGGCACTACATGAGAAGGGAATGACAGGTTTGAAGCCCAACGTTCATGTTAATCATATGGAGCATGGAATAAACAATTAGGGAAACCAAGGAGTACTTTTGAAGTAGTATTTTTAACTCAGGGAGAGGAAGTAAAACCTTTAAAGTTTGCTGCAGATATTTTAATACTGTCAAAGACGGCAAAGGACCTTGGAGATCAGGTTAATGCAGGAAACAGTGTCTTAGAACATTGTCATATGATGAACACCAATAAAAATGCAACTAACATAATGCAATGCTTGATTTGAGGGCAAAACCATTTCCTATGACGGAAGTGAACAGCGAGCAAAACGCAGACTGACAGCAGTTTTCTGTCCGCTTCTGACATCAATACGTGATCCGTAAACGAAGCCAAAGCCATGATGGACTGGACATAGGATAGAGACCGATGGTGGCAAAACAGGTTCGTTATCCGAACAGCAGCAAGGCGTGACTCGTAGGAATTTGTGCAACGTACTATATAAGACGGAACTAGTGACTACTCTTTTTTTTCTGAGTGTTTTCAGTCTCCTCTCTTGACATTTTGGCAATGTTAATACGAGTATACATCTCTTTCACAACAATTAGAATACTAAATCTATTTCCCCTTCTAACATCTGATGGTTTGCTTTTCGTTTTGTTATTAATATAAAGTGAAGAGCTAATGAAACTGGTATACCTGCCTAATCTAATGTAGCATGCGAGCACGCAGAAGTGCCGCAACACGACGTGGCATGGACTAGACTAACGTCTGAAGTAGAGCTGGAGGGATCTGACACCATGAATCCTGCAGGGCTGTCCATAAATGCGTAAGAGTACCAGCAGGTAGGAGATCTCTTATGAACAACACATTGCCAGACATCACAGATATGCTCAATAACGAACATGTCTGAAGAGTTTGGAGGCCAGCGGGGGTTTTTGAACTCAGAATAGTGTTCCTGGAGCCACTCGGTAGCAATTCAGGACGTGTAGGATGTCGCATTGTCCTGCTGGTATTGCCCGAGTCCGACAGAATGCACAATGGACATGAATCGATGCACGTGATCACACAGGATACTTACGTAGGTCTTACCCGTTCAGAGTCGTATGTAGACGTATGAGGGATCCCATATCACTGCAGCTTCACACGCCCACACCATTACAGTGCCTCCACCAGCTTGAACAGTCTCCTGCTCCCAAGCAGTGTCCATGGATTCCTGAGGTGGTCTCCATACCCGTACACGTCCATACGCTTGATACAATTTGAAACCAGACTCGTCCGACCAGGCAACATGTTTCCAGTCATCAACAGTCCAATGTTGGTGTTGACAGGCCCAGACGAGGCGTAAATCTTGGTCTCGTGCATTCATCAAGGGAACACGAGTGGGTCTTCGGCTCCGACAGCCCATATTGACGATGTTCCGGTGAATGGTTCGCACGCTGACACTTGTCGATGGCCAAGCGTTGAAATCTGCAGCAATTTGCGTAAGGGTAGAACTTCTGTTACGTTGAGCGACCTTCTCAATCGTCATTGGTCCCGTTCTTGCAAGATCATTTTCCGACCGCGGCGTTGTCTGAGATTTGATGTTTTACCGGATTCCTGATATTCACTGTACACTCGTGAAATGGACGTAGGAGAAACTCCCCACTTCATCGCTACTTCCGTGATGCAGTGTCCCATCGCTCGTGCGCCGACTATAACACCACGTTCAGACTCACTTAAATCTTGATTACCTGCCATAGTAGCAGCAGTAACCGATATACAACTGCGCCACATACCTGTTGTCTTATATAGGCGTTGCCGACCGCAGCGCCTTATTCTGCCTGTTTACATATCTCTGTATCTGAATACGGATGTCTACAACAGTTTCTTTGGCACTTTACTGTATTATTGTGTAGTGCACATTTTTGTATTCCAATGATAACAACATAGGCGAATTTGTATTACCGTTAAATGTGATTTAATGATTTGACATACTTTTTTGCGACTAAGGTTTATTCTAACGAGTATTTATTTATATGTAGCATAGCGAATCTGCCATAGTCTCGAAACATTCCTGTTTATATTAGATTTAAAATGTTGGAATTTTAAGCTGTAGTTCCATTCGTTTAAAAGGTAGGAAATTAAATCGAAATTCAATAAATTCTACCGCTTTTTCTTTCACTTTCAGTTGTTAATACCATTAAGGTTATTACGACACAGAATTGCAACTTGGAACCAACACTTTTCGTAACTTCATTGCTTTCTACTTCTGCTAGCCCAAAATATTGAAGAGATGTTTTACTATTTTGGCGTATTCAGTTGGAGGAACTATGTCGAACTTCCGCTAAGTCGCAGTGGGTGAAACTAAAAAAAATTGTTCAAATGGCTCTGAGCACTATGGGACTCAACTGCTGAGGTTATTAGTCCCCTAGAACTTAGAACTAGTTAAACCTAACTAACCTAAGGACATCACAAACATCCATGCCCGAGGCAGGATTGGAACCTGCGACCGTAGCGGTCTTGCGGTTCCAGACTGCAGTGCCTTTAACCGCACGGCCACTTCGGCCGGCAATCTGATGAAGAATGTTTGTGAAATAATAACAATAAAGGAAGAAAAATGAGGAGTAATGAAGGATTATTGAGGTCTATAAAAGTCGAAGAAGAGAGTCCAGGCAAAATTGTTGTCAAAAAAAAAAAATTAAGAGACGCAGCAGAGGCAAAATTAAGACTGAAACACCGACATGAGAGAAAAGAAGATGATGAGAATATAAATCGGTAAACATAACCTGTCAAAAGTCTGACGGCTATTTCAAGAACAGACATTCAGTGTTAATCTGAGAGTTTTTCGGGTACAAGGTAATGAATGAATCGATGTCTACCAAGTGGTAACGAAACGGTCACAACTGGATGTAAACACAATGGAGCTCACAGCTGTCTGAGTGATTCCATTTGCTTTACTTAGTTACTGACTAGTTCCTTGTCGGTTGCTCCTAGACACGTATCAAACCTTCCAAATTTTTTCTTCAGGCGTCTCAGTTTCTATGCAGCCTTTTGAAATAGTAATGAGTATGTCAAAGGGACCTGATTGAGAAAAGTTTTCATTAAAAATTTAACCAAATGTGCGACAAATAATGATATGTGGAGAAAATAGCAATCAATACGAATAACTGAATGTTTTCCAATAAGCCGTGTTCTTAAAATCTGAAATACAAAACGTAATTATAGACTAGGTGACAGCGCATTTTACCTTGGAGTACTATGTTCACAGAGGGGGTGGAAGTGGTCTGAACTGGAGGTGGACAAATATCGACTTTCTGATTCTGGAAAAGTGTATAATTTCTTCGATAATTTTGGGGATATAGCTGAAGAGTCATAGTTTCGAAAAAAAGAAAGAACATTCAGAGAAATGGTTCTGCTATGTTGTTCAGACCGAAGTGTCGAAGAATAATAGAATGCCCAGCAGAAACTGCAATGAGAACAGTGACTATTGCACATTCATGCTCAGCCGCACGCGGCCTACTTAATAATAGAGCAGTGTGCTACGAAACAAGGATGTTACAAGCTTGAAACGTTCGACGCAGGTGCATAGATAACTTCTATGCTCACACTAATCTCAGAAGGTTTCGCACAACGTATCCTGACTGCACAGCATTTTGTATTGTATATTGTATGAAATATGTATTGTAATGTGAGAGATGACAATTGTTGGTAACTAACTAAGGAAATGACAAGATGTATTTGCACGTATCTTTGTGTCAGGAAAGTAAGGTCAGGTTGAGTTAGTAGTGTTATAAAAAGGCAGTAATGAAATTAGAGAAATTGTTTGTATGTGGACAGGAAGAGACTGTAATACGTCGAAGCAATAGGTTTTTTTTTTCCACACGCTTGCGACCGTAGTGGTCGCGCGGCTCCAGACTGTAGCGTCTAGAACCGCTTGGCCACTCCGGTCGGCACTTAATTGGTGTTCTCTAAGCCTGCTCGGCTACCCGCGCGGTGTAACGCGCTGCTTCCCGAGGGGGAAGGCGTGTCGGTCCCCGGCACTAGTACGCCCGGCGGATTAGTGTCGAGGTCCGGTGTGCCGGCCAACCTGTGGAAGATTTTTAAGGCGGTTTTCCATCTGCCTTGGCAAATGCGGGCTGGTTCCCATTATTCCGCCTCAGTTACACTATATCGGCGATTGCTGCACAAATACTGTCTCCACGCACGTGTACACCATACTTACTCTACCACGCAAACATATGGGATACACTCGTCTGGTATGAGACGTTCCCGGGTGGTGGGGAGTTCCACTGGGTGCCGAACCGCACAATAAACCAGAGTTCGATTTGGGGCGGTGGTGGGGTGAGTGGACTTCTGTAGCCTGTTGTGCGTTTGTGAACCACTGAGCGAAGCCTCTCCGTCGTTTCTAGGTCCCCAGTTCAATACAGAAGTGGTCTCTAACGCCATCCTAACTTTAGGTCAGAAGGAAATTTTGAAATAAGTGATTTCTTTAGAACAGTTTAATTTTATTGTTGGTGCCTAAATCTTCACACATACTAGTCTCGTCAGATGAGATGTGACAGAGCGTTATTTGTGTATCACTTGAGATATGCCTGACATTCTCTGAACCTGTCTGTATCTGCGACGCAAATAATTTATCATTGAATGTCATTTCTCTCTCGATATCTCAGGAGAAACGTGTCCAAGCGGCCAAACGTGGTTTTAATGAGGTGTGCTCATAGTTCTCTTCCACTTTGTGTTAAGATCCTCATCGAAGTTCGGCATCTGCGCTATGAGGACCAATATAATCACTATCAGGTGTGTAGGATATGTGTGTTTTCCGCTATTATAATTAATATAAGAAGAGTGTTTCTGACACTGTTGAGTGTAAATTTAGTGATATACTGACGTTATTGAATTATGCATACTTTCTGTACAATGGCACTGATGTCTTGTTACTTTTTTTCTCTCTATTAAAATGTCCATTGTGGTAGAAAGCAACATTTTGCATGGAAATGACACAGGTCACTGCTTTTTTTTAATGATAGGGTGTTAGCCTAAGCATGGGTTCCTGCGGTTCCGAGCGTTCGAAGTCAAAGGGGACCGTTGTTAGAGATACAATAAACTGCACAGATTGTTGATATCCCTGTAGGTATTACACAACGCATGGAGTCTACAACCTCTCTATAATAGAATTACATTTAGTAGAACTGAAAAGAAAACGACATTAGCTATGATGAAGGTGAACTGTCACTTGAGACAGCTGTGGTTATATCATTTGTAACGTGGAGGTAGTAGTTTTCCTAACATGAAACAAAGGAGTAAAGTGAAAAAGAAGGAACTGAAATGTACAGAATTTATGTAGGCGGAGATCTTGTTCTGAACTAATTTGCAAACGCAATAAGCAGATTCTAAGTTTAGCTAGTACTTTCATTTTTTTTATGTATTCACAAATTCATAAAAATTGAGTAAGCATTAAAATTGAGAGACGGGAGAGAGTAACTTTCTAGTTCATTTCTCGCAGAATGTTACCAAGAATGTTTCTCTTCTCGTTTCTGTAGTTCGTTTTAACTTTTATTTGCCTCCTTTGCATTTAATGTCGTCTTATTGAACCCTACAGATGAGCCCCATATTAAGAAATCTCTAGTCAGCGGGTTGAATTAGCCAAAAACATAATATATCACCCAATATTATCTACGTTTACATATTCCGAAGTGCGATGTCTACAAATTTGATTATACTTTCAGTTTTGTTTTTCGCTTCAGTATTATGTTCTTATGAACTTATTCGTTTTTGCGTGAGCTATTCTAGTTTCTAGAGAAATATTCTTAAAGTGTAACGATAATTTGAATTTCAAAATCATCTTTTAATTCGTTCTCCCCGTTTTATCCATGCGTTAGGTTTGTAAACTATACACTGATTGCTTCATCCTCTATAGTCTTCCAAATATTAACTCTTTTTTCCTACACATTTATCATGCTATGCTACTCTTGTCACTAAGAAATCATTCCTAAGATCTAAATGTTTCCGTTAACAGTATTGTAGAACGACCATGTTTATACCAGCGCAGATATTTAAACAGCTGCGAATGTATTACTCCGTTATATGCCATTTGAGCTAAATTATTCTCTGTATTTCTGGCTTCCGGTGGTATTACTTCAGTCGTGCTTGACAAATGTTTTACTCGCTAAAGCAGTAGTTCAAAACGCTTTTCATCTCACTTCGTTTATCACCATGGCCATAGTAAGCACTTTATATTCCCTCACTTAACGCCGTAGATAACTCACTATCGCACAGAATATTGCTTTACAGCAACTATCATTTCAGATATTTGCAAGATGACTGGTTTTCATCAAACGAGATAACAATAATGATTTACTTCAACATCTTTCTCAGTTCCAAGTATTTAAATGCGTGCTACTTCAATATAAAATTTATTTCGTTTCTCTGCGTCTAATCTCTTGACTGGTACTTAACATATGGCTCTCAGCTTTCATAGGAATATTTTTATTGATGAACTGTGTTTTACAATAACTGCAGAATTCGTAACTTTGAACCGATAAATTATAGAATAGGTCGGTCATGCTGAGACAAACGTATCTGTCGCACCCTACTCGGATAATGATGTTGGCTGTAAAAACACCACATCGAAACAAAAAAATATACAGCTTCTCAGACCAAAAATCTGTGCAACAAGTCTCCATAAGTGGTAATTTTCGTCACATGCCCATGCAAATAGCTCACTCTTTTAGATCTTTGGTGCGGTAAAATACACTGATAAGCCAAAATATTATGACCACCGTCCACTGCGATGTCGCATGCAGCGTGGTGGCGTTGGGGTATATGACAAAGGAAACGTCACTAATATGCAGAGTCTGTGAACAGATTTCTCGAAAACGGCGTAGCATGTCGAATGTTCTCATGCTACTGTCGTGAGCACCTACGGAGAGAGGTAGAAGGACAGTGAAGCTACCACTAGGCGCGAAATGGTTGTACGACCGCGACTCTTAACAGAATGTGGAGCTCGGAGGCTTGTCTGCTTTATAAACTAGGATAGATGGTGATCTGTAGCATCTCTGACAAAAGAGCCCAATGTTTATGCACGTAGAAGTGTTTCGGACCACACCGTTAATCACACATTGTTGAACACGAAACTCCACAGCAGCCCACTCCTAAGTGTTCACAAGTTGACCCAACAACATCGTCAGCTACAACTGCAGTGGGCACGGAACCATTGGGATTCGACCCTCGATCAGTTTCAACTTGTCGGCTGTTCAGGTGAATCACATTTTTACTACATTAGGTCGACAGTCAACCACACACACATCGGCATCGAGGAGAACGGCGGCTCGAAACGTGCAGCGCACCACGGACGCAGGCTGGCGGGACCAGTATTATGCTGTGGGAGACATTCTCGTGTACTTGCGTGGGAGCTGTGGTGGTAATCGAAGATACGCTGACAGCTGCGAACCACGTTCATCCCTGCATGCTTGATGTTTTCCCTGACGGTAATGTCATCAAAGAAATGGTTCAAATGGCTCTGAGCACTATGGGACCTAACTTCTGAGGTCATCAGTCTCCCAGAACTTAGAACTACTTAAACCTAACTGACCTAAGGACATCACACACATCCATGCCCGAGGCAGGATTCTAACCTGCGACCGTAGCGGCCGCGCGGATTCAGTCTGTAGCGCCTAGAACCGCTCGGCCACTGTGGCCGGCCGGCAATGTCATCCTTCAGCAGTATAATTGTCCTTGTCTAGGGGCCAGAACATTGCTGGAGTGGTTTGAGTAACATTATAGTGAACTCGCGTTGATGTCTGGGCGACCAAATTCTCCTACTGTAAATGGAACGCATCTGGATCCCTATCGGGCGCCATAAGCGCGTTACCAAATCATCTGTCCGTTACTTACGGGAATTACATGACAGATACCTCCAGAAACCTACCAACAAACTGTCGGATTCCGGATACACAGAAACAGTGATATAATTCGTTCCAAAGACAGACAAACAAGCTATTAAGCAGGTGGTCATAATGTTTCGGTACATCAATGTACAACTGAGTTGGAGGAATGTCTTCAGAAATCTGATAAATCGAACATTCGGTGAATCTGTTGATTGAGTAAACCTGTGCTACCCTGCTGTTCTTAATATGTTGGTTTTTTATACAGAGATTATTAACTAGGATTAGTAAATTACAAGCGCTTTCTCTTGTTGATATTTTGAAATCTGAACTTGAAGAGGCAGTTAGCAATAAAATAAAATAAAAAGAAAATTCGAGAAAATTTGATTTCTTTGGTTGCTGAAAATGAGAAGAGTGTTTGGTTACTCATAAAATTTTCAGTAATTCCAAACAAAAAAACGGTCTCAGAATCTTATAATAGAATATAATCGGTCTGAAACATGGACGATTGGACCAGGACATTATCCTGAGTAACAAAGGCATACGTCAGTCGTAAGAACAAATGTGTGGACAAAGTTTCAAACTTAGGCACTGGACTCGCATTCGGGAGGACGACGGTTCAATCCCGCGTCCGGCCATCCTGATTTAGGTTTTCCGTGATTTCCCTAAATCACTCCAGGCAAATGCCGGGATGGTTCCTCTGAAAGGGCACGGCCGACTTCCTTCCCCATCCTTCCCTAATCCGATGAGACCGATGACCACGCTGTCTGGTCTCCTTCCCCACACCAACCAACCAACCAAAAGTTTCAAACTATGAATCACCAATTCTTCTACCATAAGATACAAACAGGTCACGCCTTTTACATGCTAAATGAGTCACGACCTTCAGTGTCAGCTGTATTGCAGTATTGTTGCTGAAAACGATAGGATCGAAGTCAGCGACTACACTATGCCCTGCTGTCTGCAATAACTAGTATGCAGTGTGGGGAAGTGCAGGCGGCTTCCGGACACCTTTTGTTAATGAACGCATCATTAGCCGCCACTAGCACGGGGCTACTTACGGTGCCCCACTATTTTTCAAGTGATGCCATGCTAGCTCGTTACCTTGTCGCCACGAGCAACACACAACTTCTTCCCTGCTCACAGCCTAATGCAGGAATTCTGGAAGGCAGACAGTGTCGCGACCCCGTCTGCCCAAGCGTAGGGAACTATTGACCGACTTTTATACAGTGTCAATATTTTGATCTATGACTACACTAGACATCTTCCATTGTAACTACGGCTTTAAAATATTTGCAAATTTAGGTAAATGTATAGTTCCTGAATACATTTCGCGATAAGAAATGAATATCTTAAAGTACATTAAAGCGCACTATGTAAAATAATTTTAAAATTTCCATTTTTTATAAAATAACAAGAAGCTATATAGAGAAAATTTATTACATTCCTTTGTGGCGTTACTACTACACAGTCCAATGCCTTAGAATAAATTGTCCACGACCAGGTAACAAACTACCAACTACCTACTAGAAGAAAACCAGTCAGTTTTCTGTAAACATCGCAGCACAACGTCTGTCTTAATGAAGGAAACAAATGACCCGAAGCTTGCCATGGATGCACAAGAGGCGAGTCTCATGTGCTTCTTAGACTTCAACAAAGCTTTTGGTACTGTCGCCTTCGACATTTTACTTGCCAAACATAGCAACCAAAATTTCTCGTGACGTGCAGTGGAATGGTTTCGCTTGTAGCTGATGCCCAGCTAGTAATGCGTCATTTCCGGCACCAAAAAGTCACAATACAGAGAGGCAGTATCCCCCAAGGTTACCGTATAAGGCCCTATACTCTTTCAATGGTGTGTCAATTATGTGTCATCAGTTTTGTCCTACTGCAAATACCACATGTACGCTGATGACCTCACTTGTACCCAAGTACAAAACCAACAAACCTGGGACTGTTATCGAAAATCTCAATATTGAACCATGTGCACTGCCAAACTGGGCACATGATATAGATTAAAAGCTCAACCCATCCAAGGCCCAAGTGGTCCTGTTCTAAGCAAATTAGCCCGAAATGTCGGGAATCCCTACTATCATTAACCATGCGTGGAATACGTGTCTACTTCTCTCCCTCTGCAAAGAGTCTAAGAATAATGATAGATGAAAAACTAAATTGGACTGAGCACGTAGCTGCTATGTACAGGAAGGCATCAGCATCTCTCCATGCCCTACAATAATATAGAAAGCACTTCCCTCTAGACGTGAAAAAGAAACTTGTACAAACAATTTTATCTCCGATCATTGATTATGGTCGTGTTATCAAGCAAAGCTTCTCTCAGGAAAGCTCACGGTACCTGCAAATGATTCTGAATGCCTGTGTTAGATTTGTGTGTGATGTTTTGCTCCTTGCTCATACTTTACCATCATATGCACAGCTACCCTGTCTGCTTGCAGACAAGCACAGAGATTTCCATATCGTCTGTCTTCTCTGTCTTATCAACGCACGCTGTCCCTCATGCCTCTCCTCGACCATAACGCTCTTGTCTGAAAACATGGCAAAAACATACGTTCCCACCAGAACAAAATCCTTTCTGTCCAACTCCATCATTCAGTCACTTTCTCAAGGTCCTTCTGAGTAGCAGGAACCGACCAGAAGAATCTCCCGCATTATGTTAGAGAAATGTATAACACCTGCAGCTTCAGATGACGGTTAGTGAAATATCTACTAAAGCAACAATAAGGATTATAACTGTCTCAGTGTGTACTCGTTACCCTTGTACATCCTTCTCTACAGCCAGATCTTCCTCACTTTCCAGTATTTTTAGCTGGTGCAATCTTCTTAAATATCCGTTCTCCAGAATTTGTTACATCAGGAAACACCTCTAAATTCTCTTTATATCTGTCACTGTCATTTATTCATAGTGCTGCAATTATTATTAGTGATAAGTTTCCTTTAATTTACGTCTATGGTCCCAAACTTTTTGTTCTTATGGAACAGATCTGATGATGGTCATTAAAGACGGAAACCGGTAATCTGTTAACTAAAACTTTGTGACCATTGACGTAAATTAAAGGAAACTTATTACATATACGGGTCACTGTTTTATCGCGACAATGTCGCAGTTTGTGGTATTATTACTACCATTAGTATTATTCTGATAGCTGCAGCAGTAGTACAAGTACTGCCAGTATTGACTTTATTAGTTCGTAATTAGTATTATTCACTCACATTTTCACCACACATAATCATTTTAGTACTATTTGATATATTAAAATTGTTATTTCTTAGGTTACCATTGTGTAAAAAAGGTAATGCATGTGTGAAACCCTGGTCTGACGTAAGAGAGGGCCTGCTGGCCCACATCACATCAGGAAAATAAATAAATAAATAAGCAAACTAAATAGCATTCTCGATTTTCTATGGGCGTAATGGGTGACAAAGACACTGAGATCAGTATTTCCTTTGTAATTTCTTCACCAACAATGGGCTACATGCCAACAACCGATTTCGACTTCCTGCTACAGCGATAATTATTTTCATCTAAAACTGTAACTGCAGATCTTATTCCTATCTAAGGCTTATTCTCAGTTAACGAAATTCGACGTCTCTTAGCTTGTCCTGCAATATCTTTCTCTAATGGTCCACGTTCAAAATTTTTTGGCAGAGAGGAGTGGTGGTATGTAATGCGTTAAGCGATCGCAAATTGGATAGACACTGCAGCAGAGCGTTATCGTTACCATATTTTCGGAGTAGCAGCGTACCTGGAGCTGAAACCTCCTATAATCAGGCAACTAGGTGAAATGTGAACATAAGTTCATTACGTAATGTGTAGTACCGTCCGACCCCCAAAGTGTAATCCTGGGAACAATTTTGTTAATAAATTGTTTTAATTGTGACTTCTCCGCTCATGAAAATGCACACAAAAGACACAGAAATTTTTCGTTAAGTTCCTCACAACGTCTTGTATTATAGTGATTTACCAAATGACTAAGAAAATTATATGCAAAGGTGGTCAAGTGCTGTTCCTTATGCACTATTAGATCATTACTAGGTTTGGCACGCTGTAATATCTCAACTGGCGTCCGAGAGGCAATGAGAGCAATTGTCTGTCGCATTAGGTTGCTTTATTTTACGAAATGTTTAAATTGCTATAATCAGCTCAGTAAGTTATTCCATAGCAACGTTATTTTTTGCGATTGTCCGACGAATGAGGCAAAAGTTGTACAATTTGTGGATTGAGTGGAGTTATGCAGAAATACACTTTAACACACAAAAAACGAGGCATTACGAAGGAATTATCCGAATTGGTCGAAAATCGTTAATGTGAATTACTTTTCAGAAAAATTCTCCAATTTATATCAGTCTGGAACCGCGCGACCGCTACGGTCGCAGGTTCGAATCCTGCCTCGGGCATGTTATGTGTGATGTCCTTAGGTTAGTTAGGTTTAAGTAGTTCTAGGTTCTAGTGGACTGATGACCTCAGGTGTCACGCCCCATAGTGCTCAGAACCATTTGAACCATTTTGAACCCCAATTTATTCAAGAGTAAAAGCTTCACGGATTGAGCGAGTCAGTAACGACTTGCTCCATCTCTGGCCGTTATGCAAACAGTTATTCGGCTTGGCATTGACTGATAAAGTTATTGCATGTCCAGGTGAGGGTCATTGCCCAAAATTTTGTCCAGTTGCCGTTTGAGATCGTCCAAATCACGAGATGATTGGAGGGCCATACCCACGAAGCTCCAAATGTTCTCAGGTTGATAGAGATCCGGCGACCTTCCTGGCCAAAGTGTTTGGCAAGCACGAAAAGCAGTAGAAACTCTCACCGTGTCCAGGCGGGCACTGACTTGCTCAAAGCGTAAGCCGAAGAGTTTGCCATGAATGGCAAAAAAACGGGGGTAGAATATTGTCCACGTATCGCTGTCGTGTGAGGGTGGCGTGGATGACAACCAAAGGGGTCCTGCTATGAAAATATATGGCTCCAGAGACTATCACTCCTGGTTTTCTGCCCATATGGTGAACGACAGTCAGGTTGTTATTCCGTCACTGCCTAGGGCGTCTCCAGGCACGTGTTTGGCTTGGAATCTCATTGACTTGAGTAGAATTATCTACAGTGATGAGTCCCTCTTTCAGCTGAGCCTCAGTGACCAGCGAAGGTGTGTCTGGAGACGCTCCAGACAGCGGTGGGATACCAACCTCACTGTCGCCCTCCATAAGACCTGACAACTAGGAGTGGTAACCTGGGGTGCCATTTCCTTTCGTAGCAGGACCTCTTTGGTTCTTATCCGCGGCACTCTTACGGTACAGCAGTACGACGACGATACTCTAGGCCCCCATTGTTGCCCTTCATGGAAAGCCATCCTGGGCTTACATTTCAGCAAGGTAATGCCCGCCCGTACGTGGCAAGAATTTCTGCTGCTTGTCGTCGTGCTTGCCAAATCTCGTGGCGAGGAAGGTCGGCGGAAGTCTCGCCAAGTGAGAATGTTTGGCGCTTTATGGGCATGCTTCTCCGATTCTCTCGGGACTTTGTCGATCTAACCCACGAATTGGACAACATCTGGGACGATATTCCGCAGGACAACTTGCAGAAACTCTATTAATCAGTGGTAAGCCGAATAACTGCTTGCAAAAGAGCCAGGAAAGAATAGCGCTTCGTTGACTTACTCAATTTATGAAACTCTTTCCCTTGAAAAAATCATGCAATTGTTCTATAATTGTAATCATTTGTTTGTCTGTGTAGGTACTTACATCTATCGATTTTGGTGCTATTGGTGCTAATTTCTTCGTGGTGCGTCGTGCCTTTTTTTGTTTTCGTAGAATAACCGCGAGGAAGTTCCGTCGCCAAAATATGTTAATAAATATGGTCCCGTCTTTGTACGAGAAATTCTCCCTGTGATTTTAAGATACATATGAAGTTACAACTCTGAAAATATATCCTCTAAAGGGCAACCAGAGGAAGCTGTAGAGTTGAACACAGCGGTAACATGATGCGTACATCTTTTGACTGTGTTTTCCTGTACTTTCAGTGACAGTATTTTAAGGGTATATTATGGATAGAATATAACAGATAAGTATCTTGCAAGTTTCTTGTCCGTTCAGCTATTCGGACTCTTCAATAGTGTGAGAAAAATACTTATAAAATAATTTTTTATGCTTCAGTCGATTTTTACTGATATTTATTACCACGACGCCTCATGGCAGCATTAAGTGAGTTACAGTTACATGAACATTAACGTGAAGTGTGATGACGATTATCTACTGTGTGCGTCATTGGGGTTACTTACTGAAATTCAACCCTGTACAGATAGCTTAATTCATTTTAGTGTATATCTTAAGTGAGTTGTATGTTTAAATCATTTCATTAACGTATTTACTTACATTTTTGTTAAAAACGTATAAATTAAAGAGACCTTAGTAATAACTGACTCGACGTGTAAAAAATTTTTCATAATTTATATTACAGTAGCTGCTCTCAACCAATTGCATATAACTGGTAGTTCCTAAGAATAAAAGGATTTTTCAGCTGAAGCGCTTTTGCTTCAAAACAGAATTCCATACAACATGTATAAATTAAAGGTAAAGAAAAAACGTTTACAGTCTAACATTCTGAGTGGTGTCTGTTTGTTCTATATCATGTCTCCCTACCACTTTCGCGCATCGACGCTCTGAGCGGGGTTTTTAGGGAATTGACTAGTTTGAACCTGGGACCTGTTGCTGGTAAGGAGACGCCAGACCACACATGACATGTAGAGTTCAGAAGAGTTCAGTGAGACTAGCGATGATATAACCAAATACTTAATGATTTCAGCGTCAGCTCCACTTCACTCCCTGTAAAAGAATCTTAATACAAACTAAATTTAGTGGAAGGGGTTCAAGGCTTTCCTATTTTTAGTTAGCTGGTAAAATAACGTCGAAAAAGCAGTTAAGTTTACCACTGGAAATTTAATTCTACTCACAAAACATTGTTTATAAATTACACTATTGATAAAAGGAAATTTTTTAATACAGGATGGTAAAAACCAACTACGTTCAACAAAAATGTGAACGAATATTCCCTGAATGGGTTTCCAAGTTCTACAATGGATCGAAGGATGACCTATGCCATATCACATCTATAATCTAGGTTTAAATTAAGTTTCACAAAAGAGAAAACTATCAAAATGGTCTACAGTGACCCTCAATTATCTTTAATTACTTATCTAACTTGTCGTAAATTACAGTGGCTGATGTGGCTTCTCAATAACTACACTCCTGGAAATGGAAAAAAGAACACATTGACACCGGTGTGTCAGACCCACCATACTTGCTCCGGACACTGCGAGAGGGCTGTACAAGCAATGATCACACGCACGGCACAGCGGACACACCAGGAACCGCGGTGTTGGCCGTCGAATGGCGCTAGCTGCGCAGCATTTGTGCACCGCCGCCGTCAGTGTCACCCAGTTTGCCGTGGCATACGGAGCTCCATCGCAGTCTTTAACACTGGTAGCATGCCGCGACAGCGTGGACGTGAACCGTATGTGCAGTTGACGGACTTTGAGCGCGGGCGTATAGTGGGCATGCGGGAGGCCGGGTGGACGTACCGCCGAATTGCTCAACACGTGGGGCGTGAGGTCTCCACAGTACATCGATGTAGTCGCCAGTGGTCGGCGGAAGGTGCACGTGCCCGTCGACCTGGGACCGGACCGCAGCGAAGCACGGATGCACGCCAAGACCGTAGGATCCTACGCAGTGCCGTAGGAGACCGCACCGCCACTTCCCAGCAAATTAGGGACACTGTTGCTCCTGGGGTATCGGCGAGGACCATTCGCAACCGTCTCCATGAAGCTGGGCTACGGTCCCGCACACCGTTAGGCCGTCTTCCGCTCACGCCCCAACATCGTGCAGCCCGCCTCCAGTGGTGTCGCGACAGGCGTGAATGGAGGGACGAATGGAGACGTGTCGTCTTCAGCGATGAGAGTCGCTTCTGCCTTGGTGCCAATGATGGTCGTATGCGTGTTTGGCGCCGTGCAGGTGAGCGCCACAATCAGGACTGCATACGACCGAGGCACACAGGGCCAACACCCGGCATCATGGTGTGGGGAGCGATCTCCTACACTGGCCGTACACCACTGGTGATCGTCGAGGGGACACTGAATAGTGCACGGTACATCCAAACCGTCATCGAACTCATCGTTCTACCAATCCTAGACCGGCAAGGGAACTTGCTGTTCCAACAGGACAATGCACGTCCGCATGTATCCCGTGCCACCCAACGAGCTGTAGAAGGTGTAAGTCAACTACCCTGGCCAGCAAGATCTCCGGATCTGTCCCCCATTGAGCATGTTTGGGACTGGATGAAGTGTCGTCTCACGCGGTCTGCACGTCCAGCACGAACGCTGGTCCAACTGAGGCGCCAGGTGGAAATGGCATGGAAAGCCGTTCCACAGGACTACATCCAGCATCTCTACGATCGTCTCCATGGGAGAATAGCAGCCTGCATTGCTGCGAAAGGTGGATATAAACTGTACTAGTGCCGACATTGTGCATGCTCTGTTGCCTGCGTCTATGTGCCTGTGGTTCTGTCAGTGTGATCATGTGATGTATCTGACCCCAGGAATGTGTCAATAAAGTTTCCCCTTCCTGGGACAATGAATTCACGGTGTTCTTATTTCAATTTCCAGGAGTGTATATAACAGAAAAATCATCGCGTTTCAGATTTTTACTTCAAGTGGCAAATGTGAACACCATGAGCTTTAAGTGACGATCGACACTAGTATTACGCAAAAAAGGGATGTAACAGATGAGACTTCTGCAGTTCTGAGTGAAGCTTTATGCCCTGTTATGCGGCATCGCGTGCGTTCATTACCTTGTCGGTGTTCGTCAGGGGGCGGCGGGCAGCACAGCTCCGCTCACCTCGCCGTCTCTCCTAACTTCTCCTTACTACAATTTACCGAAGTTGGTTTAAAAAAACTATCTGGCTGTGTTTTCATCTGACCAATCGGGGTCTCAATGTTAACCTTAAGCTCCGCCTACAAAAATTCTGTCTATCCAATGAGAAACGTTATACTTTTCTTGGTGGGGCAATGTTTTTAAAGTTTGCAACGTAACAGAGACGCGAAAAAGTCTCACACTAAAACTTGCCGCTGGTGTGGTCCTTTTAGTGTTATCGTAAGATCTATACTGTTCTTCTGGAAGGCTCTATCTTTTAACATGGGCTGGGGGGTGGTCCTGACGTAACAGAGACGCGAAAAAGTCTCACGCTAAAACTTGCGGCTGGGGTGGCCCTTTTTGTGTTATCATAAGATCTATACTGTTCTTCTGGAGGGCTCTAGCTTTTAACATGGGCTGGGGGGTGGTCCTAGCGTTTAGCTGGCGACGTGGGTGTCCATCCCTTATCGTAGGGCCTTCCAGCTTAACACGGTTCTGCTCTCGGCTTCAGTTCTCGTTTCTCCCCTCGCAACTGCGTCTGTCTCATGGTGGGAATGTATGACATGCATTTAGACACTCTTGTGTTAGTCTGTGGTATTCCATTTGCTCACTCGTTACTCGTATTACTTTGGTTAATTTAATGTCACGATTTATTCGGAGCTATGTGACATACTACTGGATTTGCTTATCATGTCAGGGTTTTCATGGAAGGTGTTGGATTTGCCTGACACCTTACAACGGTAACCATATGCCTATTCCGATTTTGTTAATATTGCTGTTAGCTAATAAGTTCACAGAAAGTACCGTGCAGATAGAAGTATTACCTCTCAGATATTTCTAAAGGTTATTTAGAAGTATGATTAGACGTCTATGTAATTGAAACCCTAGATATTTTTATAATGATATTTATTTTAATAAAGTTCCACTTTTTGAAGATGGGTATGTATTACATTCTCTGATGGAGACCACTTGCTACAGTGCTGGAACTTTGACGTAATTTTAGGGCTTGGTGCAGTCTACAAACCAGATGAAATTTATCGTCTATATTGGAAATTCTGTTTGAGCTATAATTGTGAGGTAGCTGTTTGTCAGCAGGATAATTAACTTGTTACGGATTAGTATTCCAATTAATAGTGTTTTCCTCATTCTCAGAAGATATTACAATATTCATATGTAATTACAGTGATCAGTTAATTTCGTAAATGAGATTAAGCCTCTCAAATTTAGTTGTCATTCTGACACTTAATGAGCTAAATCATTATATTTCCTGTCCTCTGATATCTTTCACACTTTTCCGTCATTCACAAAGGAATTCTTCTGAAGGGCTGCTGCAGATGAAGAAATTAAACGAAACACCAAAAGTCATTTGTTACTTAGATAATTTTCTCTATTACCTGTTAATCTTTCAGTGTTCTTCACAAGGCAGATGTATATAAGTTTCTCAACTACTTCCGGTAGCACAATCTTGTCGCTTTTACCAGACGTCAAGAAAAAATTGTCAGTTGGCGCAACAATTTTAGATACCTTAAAGAGCAGTGCTGGAAGATGATTATAGTATCTCGCTTATAAATATGGTGAACGTATTGTCTTGTGTAACTGTCAGGTACTAGTGTAACTTTAGAGATTTTTTGATATGGGTTTTCTATGGTAAATAACTTAACTTGCACCTGTAGATATGGTTTGTGATACACAATATATGACCTATCCCACTTTATATGTAAGTTGATAAATTTTCTGTGAACAGATGTGATAACCATAGCTATGTAAAATAAATATTCAACTTCGTTCATCAGTCTTTTATTTATTTATTTATTTTATTTAATCGAAGATATAATATATGAAGGCACTCAGAAAGTAAGTTCCTGTCGGTTGTGAAATGGAAAACACTGTGAAAATTCGATACATTTTTACACAGATGTGTTGGGTAACGTCTCTAGTACACCAATTGATGACGACACGTTGCACTTTTCAATTCTGAGCGCCCAGTGGACACGTAAAGATGCCTAGAAAATAGTGTATTCCGCCAAGTATGAGGGCCTGGTGCTAGATTTTGCCTGCTGCCATGCAACCCTCATAACATAACTGCCAAGCAATTCATTCTTCATGAAAATTCTCGGCCGCACACTGCGGAGGCAATAAAGATGATGCCACTGTACCGTTTTCTGTGGGAAGTGTTTGATGATCCGCAATATAGTCCGTAATTGGCTCATCCTATGTTCCATCTCTGCTCACGTGAACCGCTGGGCTATGATGACAACATTTTGGCACAGACAACGAGCTGTAACGAGCGCAGAAAATTGACGGAAAGCACAGGTAGCTGCCGTCTACGTGAAATGGCTGGGTCGCACCAGCGACTACGTAGAGAAGTAGCTGTAGCCTGTCGCTTTCTATTGCAAATTAAACATTTTTGATTTTCACAGTAGTTTCCATTTCACGACCGGTAGGAAATTACTTCCGAATAGCTCTCATAGAACTGAGATTCATGGCTACAAGGTGGCTTTGTGTGATTGGCTAACCACCTCGTTGCACAACGAGTGTAATGCAGCCCGTAAGTACCTGTGATGTACGTATCACAAATCCGGAATAGGAAACTTCTGCTTCAATATAGCATTTTGTATTTTTTAGTGCATCGAATAAACTTCGAGAACTGTGATGAGGCTACGAGGGCGAATCTAACCTCGATTTCATTACTAGATTCGTGATTATAATAACGCCCTCTTCCTCTTCTGTATCCACCTCGAGTACTAGATTGCGAATAATTGCGGCTCAGTTTCAGTTCCAGTCGTATTTCGACAATATCTGTTCCAGAACTTTGATGACGCAGAGCTTAGCATAGCTGACGTAAGTGAACTAACGTGGCTGGCATCCTGATTCAATATTAATTCCTGTCACTCACGTCGTTAGAGATTTCATTCACCACCTATAACTGGGTGACCCGTAGCAGATAATTTAATACGGCTGATTAAAATATGCATCCACCAGTTGAGAAATATCAGTTTAGAGAGTTGTGTTAGAGTGTAGCTAATTAAGTTCTTCATTAGGAATGGCGTTTCTAAGAAGTTATCCCACATGGAGAGATCAGATGAAAGTATTTGACGGCCAAGACCTGCCTCGGTGATTACGTCAGTAAAGTCTACCCAGCCAATGACTTTCGATTGTGCCTAATTAAGTATATGATCACTTTCCACCAGAAATATGTCATGCTAACATTGCTGTTGGGCGTTTTCCAACTGTCACTATCTTTCATTCAAGAATCGATGAGTCATTGCTATTATATACTAGGAATATATTCTTTGAGGGCTTCTAGTTAAATATTCCTGACGCTGTTTTGAAGAAGATAACGCTAGGGTAACTCTGGATCCACAATGTCGCAACCTGTTCATTGCGAGGGAGGAGACCAGTTTTCTCCGCGCGACTGCTACGGTCGCAGGTTCGAATCCTGCCTCGGGCATGGATGTGTGTGATGTCCTTCGGTTAGTTAGGTTTAAGTAGTTCTAAGTTCTAGGGGACTAATGACCTCAGAAGTTGAGTCCCATAGTGCTCAGAGCCATTTGAACCATTTTGAACCAGTTTTCTGTTGGAATGTTTTTAGTGTCTTCTCCGTCCAACGGATCCATGTACCAGCTATCTGCCATACATTCGCCGCCGTAAGGGGAAAAATTGACCATTTTTTCTTTTACCAGTATCGAGTAACTTTCCCTATCTGGATTGTCACATTACCATTCTCCTCACCTAAGGATCAGGAGTGGAAGAGATGGAATCGTTATCGTGATCATAAATGGGTAATGATCTGATAACGTCTGGTCTTTCAAGAATTTCCACGTCTCAGAGTAAGAGTGAAGAACTGAGGGAATAATCAGCGGTGGTGTTCGACAAGGTGAATGCACCACAATCGGCGAAAGTTTTTTAACGAAATTATGTTTTGGTTTTCTGTAGGTGAAAGAACAGCTGCACCCTTTAGATGTGCGGTTTGTCAGCACCATATGATGTCACACACCTCAGTGGGCAGTAAAGTGACACAGATGTAACGGATCCGTCTTTTATTAAGTGTATTGAATATTGATGAATGAAGTAGGTGTTCCCATCCTTCCCTCTAATACGGGATTCTCTAATTATTTTGTATCTAGACAAACTGGGAGTTGTGCTTGTACCGTGTCACAGCAATTGTCAAAATCGGTTGATAAATCATATGCATCATGTGAAGCACGCTTTCATTGTGCGTTTCGTTGACGGATTTTGAGTCCTGTTTTTCGACTTGAAGGTGAGAATCTCCAACGCGTGGCATGATAGTTCGATGTAGATACCCTCGGACACTGTAAAGCATAATTGCTTTCTAATTCTATGATCCCATAATTCGACAGTCTGGTCCTGGGTGGAAGTCTGAGACAGGAACTTCTCCTACAATTGCTCCGAACAGAACTACTGAGTGAAAGAGCTTGTACCATCTCCCATGGCATTCGTAGTTGAGAGTTTTGGACAATCGGACGTAAATGAAATCGTGAGAATCGACATTATGGTCGAAAATAGCTTTGGTAAGCATTGAGAAACATTGTTGTGGAGTTACCTGGCGCCAGACTGGCCTCTTCTCCTGCAGTAGAATTATAACATTGGCTGCGACGGCTATTGTTACTGACCCGTGGTAGTTGCATTGCCGGTAATTTGGGCTTTCATTTGATGGCAGCGCGGCAGTCGCATTTTAACTGCTGCTCCTCAGACTGAGAGAGGGTAAGTACGTAATGTTCGCCCATAATTAACTTAGCATATGAATAAGAATGGGCTATAGATTCTGTCTACTGAACTGCTACTGTCGTTGTTGTTGTCGTTGTTGTGGTCTTCAGTCCAACTACTGGCTTGATACGTATTTCAACGCCAGATTTCGCATTTCTCTTCATCTCTATACGGCTATGGCCTTCTACATGTACTTGAAATTGTATATGTAGTTAAGCTTCGAGGTATATCTACAACTTTTTTCCCGCAAGCTTTCCTCCTTTACGAAATTAACTATTCCTTGCTACGCCACGATGCATCCTAACAACTTCTTCCTTCTTTTATTCAACTTATGCCATAAATTTCTCTTCTCTGCAGCTCGATTCAGTCCTTCATTAGTAGCCACATCCACCGACATAATCCTCACCATTACTATGAGCTGATGTAGCACCGTAATTCTATCTACACTTCGCAACTAAATTAAAGGATCACTTTTTAGAATCCCTGTAGTTAACTTCTGTTGCGACGCACAAGTTAGAAATTTGGGCCGAAGGTGGCTACGAGCTTCCTCTATAATGGTATAAAATCTTCTGCGATGTGACTCTCAGGTTCGGCGCCGTTTCAGATGGTAAGATGTCAACACAGGTGAAAAAAGTGCCACAGCTCATACGTTCATGTGATTTGTAAGGTAGGTTAACGATTCACACTGGCACCAAAGTTCTGTCCAACGCCTTCGTGGACGTGTCACGCAGTGGAAAGGTCGTCACCCACCCTCTTACCCACGTATCACCCCTTCGTTTGACGCCTCTGTGATGGAATCACAGAACCGCGGTTCTCGTATAATGGCTGAGGAAAACTTTTCACACCGCAGCTCAGAATCGACATGAAAATCCTCCGGGAGTTGCACGAAGGGACCCAATTAAACTACCCCTTTCCTTGGAGCGTTGATCCCCAAATATTTCGAGGTCAGAAACCACAGTTCGCAGTCCGAACAACAAGAAGGCGTTCTTGACAATGTTCAACACTGTTGACAACCCCTGGACCATTCAACCCTCCTGCAAGGACATCGGGGGGCTGTAAGCCAATTAAATGTTCTTTGGAGTGTAGTGCGACCGCAGGTGTTGCTTTGGTATAAAAGGTGGAACCACTATGGATCGTTCAAAACAATTGTATGAAATTTAAACGTGATCCGAAGCAGCAAATGATGTTTATGCTGTTTTTACCCTCCCATTTCGCGATCTCCTGTGACGTAATCAATTGGGGGTGCAACGTTGATATGTGCGTTTATAAGACGGAAAAGAGTCCTTCTAAGACCCTTGCATTCGGCAGTATTCTCGGTTGTGTCACCCAAGCACGTTTGTTGAGCATTCTAAAAATGAACCCATTAGAGACTTTGCCACCGATTTAGCCGAGTAGTGCCTTGCGGTCGCTGTGGTGCCTTAGGGCAGAAGACCCCACGAAAAACCTTCCACATTTATGTCAGTAAGTAGGATGCTTAGACTATTCCATTATTCACTGTCTCACTGTTGTAATTTTATCGTTGCTGATGACTACATGATTATGACTGTGGGAGTTAGTTTATTTTTTTAACTCTCTGGTTGCTAGCGCTTCCTATACTATCCTGGCCTTTTGGTTTGAAGACCGCTTGATAGATAGCGACAATTATATTCCACAAAGTAGAGGAAAGTTGTGGAAGCTTACCAGTGGAAACTCACGCGCAACTATAACTTTACCTTGATTATTGGTAGGTCGGGGCGTGAGGAAGACCTTACAGTTGCATAAACTGTGTGAATTCATATAAAGGCATTTGTACCGGAGTGCACTCGATATAACTATGTAAACCTACGGATTTGTAAAACAGTGGACCTCAATAGGATAAAAGATTTTACCCAATTTGCATGTTATTCATTTATGTGTGTAGGGGTGTACCAATGACTCTCAGCGTTCTTACACGAACAGGCAGAGCCAACAGTTACATATGTTATCCAATTGAACCACTCACCCGTGTTACAAATCCGCTTCCTGATATAGGCAGTTTATTTTAGGTACGTTGTTGGTTAAAGTTCCGGCGTCACACATATTTTCTCGTTGTCAACCAATGTGTTTAGATTCAGCGAAACAGTTCCAATTCAAATTAACGTAATGTATAAGGAGGAATAGCAGAGAAGGTTTCAGTTCTGTAGTTACGAAGGTGAAAATCTTATCGAGTACAGAATGGTGTTCCCTGAGAAATCCACACAACATCGCTTTTCAAACATTTATTATCCTCAAGGTCCTATGGTTGGGACAATGGCCAGTTTTTCGATTTCGTTAAACTGTTAGCTCATAAAATTAGGCTAGCGCTTACAAACAGCCAGAAGGGAAGTGGCAGAATTACCAAGAATAATTGTAAATTCATTGATCCACAGCTTAATAACGCAGTGTCCATTAATCCGTTAAAACATTATTAAGCGTGGATTAAGAAAACAGTTTTAGGCTTTGATGCTTCGAAATTAGAGTGTGTTTTCGCGGATGCCGATACGTGCATTTTCACCGACTAACTGTGCAAAGCCATGGAGTGAGTGAACACGGGGAACAGATTCGACACAGGCGTTAGATTTAATTTGCTTGATCAGGACTCTGCACCGACTCAAATTTTGAGTGGCGTCTTACTCTAAAACTTGGAGTATGAACGATTTTTTTTCGGAAACCACCCAATATTTTTAAAAACGACTCTGTTCAATTTTGTTATTCAGGGAGCACTATCAACACTGATAAAAATTTGGTTTGTGAAAAATGGAACGCCTTGCAATGAGATCCCCTTACCAGCCTTGTGGGCAGTTGGATGCCATGCACTGCCGGTTATCACACACCTTCTTAAGAAACATGTCCCATCTTTTATAACGTCCAGGGGACCATTACAAATCTAGGCGACTTCAGTGAATTTATGGTCTTCGAATAAAAGCGTCATTTCTGTTCGTCTCATTGCGTATTTCTTTCACTTACGATATGTGCTATTAATTAGCAGTTTCATCGATTTATGGTAGTGGCACATAATGCGAAAGTTACTTTCATTCTTAAGTTTTGCACATTGAAGTATTACTTCTGCTGCCACTATTTATAATACAAATTTCCTGTGTCCATTTTGAGAGCGCATACAGGTCACCATTGAAATTCTCGTTAGTTATTTTCAAGTTTATTGATTTTGCACTTACATGTATTTGACGGTGGTCAGCACACAGTGGTTTTTAGTATAGGACAGAACAGATGGAACATCACTGAGATAAAATGGAAAGACTATTGTACCCAGTAGGGAACTCTGAGGGTAAACAGATAGTGTATGCCTCCTTTGCGACTATGAGGTACCACACATGATGTATTATTGGCGAGACGTCATGTATCAGTGACACCATTTCACTGCACTTGGAGAGAAATTTGGGCTGATAGGTTTCAGAAAGTAAAGTATTGAAGTAGACAGTGTCAGATGCTTTGTGTAAGTCTGAGAAATGGGTGACAGTCACCTCTCGTCTGTCTGTAACGTTCCCTGGCAGCACACACACTATTAATAAAATGAAATGACATTTAATTTTACTATGTACGCTATGAAGCAATTCCTATGTACCGTAATTGTTTAACAAAAAAAAAATATTATTGAATTTTGTATAAAGGACATTCGTTATTATTGTAATATTTTCTGTAATAATATACTCGATGTATTTATGATTGTAATATTTCTATACTCATAAAGTAATTACGAAATACACTCCTGGAAATGGAAAAAAGAACACATTGACACCGGTGTGTCAGACCCACCATACTTGCTCCGGACACTGCGAGAGGGCTGTACAAGCAATGATCACACGCACGGCACAGCGGACACACCAGGAACCGCGGTGTTGGCCGTCGAATGGCGCTAGCTGCGCAGCATTTGTGCACCGCCGCCGTCAGTGTCAGCCAGTTTGCCGTGGCATACTGAGCTCCATCGCAGTCTTTAACACTGGTAGCATGCCGCGACAGCGTGGACGTGAACCGTATGTGCAGTTGACGGACTTTGAGCGAGGGCGTATAGTGGGCATGCGGGAGGCCGGGTGGACGTACCGCCGAATTGCTCAACACGTGGGGCGTGAGGTCTCCACAGTACATCGATGTTGTCGCCAGTAGTCGGCGGAAGGTGCACGTGCCCGTCGACCTGGGACCGGACCGCAGCGACGCACGGATGCACGCCAAGACCGTAGGATCCTACGCAGTGCCGTAGGGAACCGCACCGCCACTTCCCAGCAAATTAGGGACACTGTTGCTCCTGGGGTATCGGCGAGGACCATTCGCAACCGTCTCCATGAAGCTGGGCTACGGTCCCGCACACCGTTAGGCCGTCTTCCGCTCACACCCCAACATCGTGCAGCCTGCCTCCAGTGGTGTCGCGACAGGCGCGAATGGAGGGACGAATGGAGACGTGTTGTCTTCAGCGATGAGAGTCGCTTCTGCCTTGGTGCCAATGATGGTCGTATGCGTGTTTGGCGCCGTGCAGGTGAGCGCCACAATCAGGACTGCATACGACCGAGGCACACAGGGCCAACACCCGGCATCATGGTGTGGGGAACGATCTCCTACACTGGCCGTACACCACTGGTGATCGTCGAGGGGACACTGAATAGTGCACGGTACATCCAAACCGTCATCGAACCCATCGTTCTACCATTCCTAGACCGGCAAGGGAACTTGCTGTTCCAACAGGACAATGCACGTCCGCATGTATCCCGTGCCACCCAACGTGCTCTAGAAGGTGTAAGTCAACTACCCTGGCCAGCAAGATCTCCGGATCTGTCCCCCATTGAGCATGTTTGGGACTGGATGAAGCGTCGTCTCACGCGGTCTGCACGTCCAGCACGAACGCTGGTCCAACTGAGGCGCCAGGTGGAAATGGCATGGCAAGCCGTTCCACAGGACTACATCCAGCATCTCTACGATCGTCTCCATGGAAGAATAGCAGCCTGCATTGCTGCGAAAGGTGGATATACACTGTACTAGTGCCGACATTGTGCATGCTCTGTTGCCTGTGTCTATGTGCCTGTGGTTCTGTCAGTGTGATCATGTGATGTATCTGACCCCAGGAATGTGTCAATAAAGTCTCCCCTTCCTGGGACAATGAATTCACGGTGTTCTTATTTCAATTTCTAGGAGTGTATGTTAATATCTGCGATAAGAAAGATGTAAAATACAGCCACAGAGGGGAGTAATGTTGTAAGATTGCTAAAAGACAATAACGGTCGGCAGTGGTATAAATAGGAATACATAATCTGCATTCTTTGTCGTCTTCCTCGAGAGCTGAGAGAGAGAGGAACCTGTGACGTAGCATTTTATGAATGAGTAGACTTCTTTTGTCGGTATCTACACTCCTGGAAATTGAAATAAGAACACCGTGAATTCATTGTCCCAGGAAGGGGAAACTTTATTGACACATTCCTGGGGTCAGATACATCACATGATCACACTGACAGAACCACAGGCACATAGACACAGGCAACAGAGCATGCACAATGTCGGCACTAGTACACTGTATATCCACCTTTCGCAGCAATGCAGGCTGCTATTCTCCCATGGAGACGATCGTAGAGATGCTGGATGTAGTCCTGTGGAACGGCTTGCCATGCCATTTCCACCTGGCGCCTCAGTTGGACCAGCGTTCGTGCTGAACGTGCAGACCGCGTGAGACGACGCTTCATCCAGTCCCAAACATGCTCAATGGGGGACAGATCCGGAGATCTTGCTGGCCAGGGTAGTTGACATACACCTTCTAGAGCACGTTGGGTGGCACGGGATACATGCGGACGAGCATTGTGCTGTTGGAACAGCACGTTCCCTTGCCGGTCTAGGAATGGTAGAACGATGGGTTCGATGACGGTTTGGATGTACCGTGCACTATTCAGTGTCCCCTCGACGATCACCAGTGGTGTACGGCCAGTGTAGGAGATCGCTCCCCACACCATGATGCCGGGTGTTGGCCCTGTGTGCCTCGGTCGTATGCAGTCCTGATTGTGGCGCTCACCTGCACGGCGCCAAACACGCATACGACCATCATTGGCACCAAGGCAGAAGCGACTCTCATCGCTGAAGACGACACGTCTCCATTCGTCCCTCCATTCACGCCTGTCGCGACACCACTGGAGGCGGGCTGCACGATGTTGGGGCGTGAGCGGAAGACGGCCTAACGGTGTGCGGGACCGTAGCCCAGCTTCATGGAGACGGTTGCGAATGGTCCTCGCCGATACCCCAGGAGCAACAGTGTCCCTAATTTGCTGGGAAGTGGCGGTGCGGTCCCCTACGGCACTGCGTAGGATCCTACGGTCTTGGCGTGCATCCGTGCGTCGCTGCGGTCCGGTCCCAGGTCGACGGGCACGTGCACCTTCCGCCGACCACTGGCGACAACATCGATGTACTGTGGAGACCTCACGCCCCACGTGTTGAGCAATTCGGCGGTACGTCCACCCGGCCTCCCGCATGCCCACTATACGCCCTCGCTCAAAGTCCGTCAACGGCACATACGGTTCACGTCCACGCTGTCGCGGCATGCTACCAGTGTTAAAGACTGCGATGGAGCTCCGTATGCCACGGCAAACTGGCTGACACTGACGGCGGCGGTGCACAAATGCTGCGCAGCTAGCGCCATTCGACGGCCAACACCGCGGTTCCTGGTGTGTCCGCTGTGCCGTGCGTGTGGTCATTGCTTGTACAGCCCTCTCGCAGTGTCCGGAGCAAGTATGGTGGGTCTGACACACCGGTGTCAATGTGTTCTTTTTTCCATTTCCAGGAGTGTATCTTTAACCGCCATTAGAGGAGAGATTACAAACTAATGTAAGTTTAATTATTGTTGTGGTCTAAATACATTATAATTTATCAAAATTGAGTATTACTAATGTAAATTAGCTTGCCCATGTCATCTATAATATTTCTTTAAAGAATTTTCAGAATTTTTAGCAATTATCGTTGGTGTTGCTGGGCTGTGCCGCGACCGAACGATTTGCAGCGGCGGCACATTTAAAAAATTGTTCCGCTATTAAAAATTAACCAAACCCGTAAATCGGGAGCAGATAAAATTACCAGTGAATTACGAAAATATTTTTCTTTTACAGCGATCCTGAGACTGACGGAATTTATTACTGGTTTCACATTTGTGCATTCATAGGCGGATAGTTAACGTTGAAGTTTAACAATCTGTTGGTTCTTTCAATTTCTAAAGCAAATAACTTAAACGTATAGTGAAATGTATTTTATCAATGATAATTAAACGTTCAGGTCGGCTTGGCAGTATTTAACCATTTTCTGCTAACAGAGACAGTCTTCTGTTCCATAGCTAACGCCGGGAAAGAATTCAGTAACTATTTAAAAAACCACTCCATTTAGAAACTGTGTGCCAAGGCCGAAATACGTTAAAAAAATTTAATTTATACAATTTTCAAGTAAATGCTCTTAATCAGTTACTATGAATTTATCAGCATGAGAGGGGTTGATGGTTCACGTAATTTTAAATGTGCTTAATTCTGTCTAAATGAATTTTTATTACCACACGTAAATAAGGGGTTCTACAACAAAGTTCGTACTGAAAGAAAAAAATATTAAAAATGTATAAAGCAACATTTCCATCCACATTTGCAAATCCATTTTCGATTCAATATCATTTTAATTTTTTTTACATAAATAAATAAATATTTTCTTTTTTTTATTTCATTAAATGTCCAAAGTAAGCTTCGGGCCTTTTGTTACTTTTATTCAAGCTGATGTTATACTGCAATGTTTATCTTATTCGGCGACAGTTCTGAATGCTGTAGAGTGTAAGATGTGGCGTTCCAGGATAAGCGACCTAATGTCAGCTATAATTTGGCAATGAATCCAGTGCGACATCTGAAGTCAAAGGAGAGCATTCTGTGGATTAAGTCTCATTCTGGGATTATTCATCATGATGAAATCGTCATTTTCGGTAAAGATGCCACAAAAAGTGGTTCACCAAGTGATGTCGGATGTCATATAAAGAATTCTGATTATTTCAAAGAATGTGGAAAACTTGTTTTGCAATGTTTCTCTGTAGTCTGCCATCTTGAAATAATTTACAATTAGACTAGATATTAGCTATATCAAACCCAACATTTAAATAAATAAAATTATTTCTTTTAATTTACAAGTTGTAGATAGGTGATTCATTGTTATTTAATTTAATTATTTGACCCGAAGAGAGACACGAGTTGCCCTACTTCTCTTGAAGATGGGTGCCATATCTCGCTGGAACCCCGTTGGGACACACTGAGATGAAGGCGTAGAAACGAAGTAAAAAATTTATTTCATATAATTACTTTTTATTTAGAACATAATTTTTAAAAATGGTTCAAATGGCTCTGAGCACTATAGGACTTAACTGCTGAGGTCATCAGTCCCCTAGAACAGAGCTACTTAAACCTAACGAACCTAAGCACATCAGACACAGCCATGCCCGAGGCAAGATTCGAACCTGCGACCGTAGCAGCAGCGTGGTTCTGGACTCAAGCGCATAGAAACGCTCGGCCACACTGGCCAGCAGAACATAATTACACGGAACTTGTTGAGGCAGAAGTAGTTGATACAAAATATTTTTCGGAAGATTTCACCTTCTTCAGAAAGTGTTTTTACCTTTTTCCGTATTTATAAAACTCCTACAAGTCAGCTTGTAGTTAAACTGGCACTGTAAGACTAACTCCTTAGCCCCGGACAGCAGTCAATTTCTGTCACCAGGCCGCTGGACCAAAATCAGTATTACGTTTAGAAAGATTCGTCTTATCAGACCGCAGTTCAAATGGGAACTGTCCGATTCCTCCGCGCGGCGTTGAGTAAATGGTTCCAGCCCCGTACAAGTGGAGAAGTCCGGTTTTTTCTGGAATGATGACGCTAGATCGAGAAGGTGCTCAGATAAAGGACACGTAACACGCATCGCTATCTGTGAGATGACCTTCTCAACAAAAGCTTGTTGACATAAATGAAACTAACTGAGTCTGCATTTACATGTTGCGCTAACAGATGGCGTTACTGCAGGACTTGAGCCAATCTCGTAGCAATATTTGGCAAAGTAGTGACAAAAGTGGGTCTTGTCTGAATGCTGGACAAGAAGGTCCATAACGGTGACGGTCGCGATATATCGGGACGGATAACAAACATTCTTGAAGATTTTCCACTGCAGCCACAGAAGTAAACATTAAAAAAAATAGGTGTAGGCGTATCTGCTATAGGAAGTATATATTATCTTACTGTGCAGCCATATTAGAAGATATACTTAACCAATTATCTAAGAGAAAGACGGATGTCCCATTTGTTTTATGCTGATGAAACAAAATTCGCTGCGTTGTTTAAACCGTCTTAGATAAAAGCCGACTGATTCCATGTGACTGTCACACTCTGCATGAGGCCTGGATAACCGCATTACTTCGGAAATGAAGTGCAAAAGCTTCTTTAGACTGATTACACTGCAAAGGATAAAGTAATAACCGGCAATTAATGCAAGTCGTCTGAGTCAACTTATGCAAAATTTATGTGACAAGAGACTAGGATTGTAAAAAGAAAGTGAAATACGAACCATGAATATGATAGAGCGGGCCAAAAGTTTGTTTCACTGTGGGAAAACCGAATTGGCAGAAGCAGAAGTGGACAGCTCTTTCAACCTGCTCACCAGATCTTTGTGTGGCTACCATCTCTTGGCACCTCTTAATAACATTCTGGCTTAAGACATTTTGAACCTTGTCATCAGGATACGGAAACTGTGGACAGGAGTTTTGAATTATCTTCCAGATTAGCATATCAGAATGAAATCCACTCTTTGAACAACATGAGGCAAAGTGTCTACTTATCAAAGAGAAACTACGTGGAGATGAATTTTAACATAAATACGCAATCTTTCAGAGCCAGGCCGACAATTATGTCTTAATCTCGTCCTTTCAGTTATGCCTGTGAAAGTACATTTTAGGGAAACTGCTAAACTGATACACGCATCCAGGTGCCCTAGTACTATGCAACGTGATTAACGATTACTTTCTCCAAATTATCCTTATGAGTCTTTCTGTTGCTCTTACCACCCAAATCTTAAATACAAATAATCTTAAAATTCAACTCCGATAGCAAGAAGTATCTATAAATAGCATAAAACAGTCCAGCATTACTCTAACAATGAATGCATTCATACTACATTACACTTACAGAAGCATTGCACCGAATTACGAGGTAGTAGTCCTCATGAATGTACCTTGTTTTCATTTGTTATGTTCGTTTCACAGACATAATGACTGATGCCACAGCCTCTCAATAGTTAATGTAAGGACAGATGGTAATAATTACTAAACTATATCGCATTCCCATTACTAGATAGCAAAGTTTCTTCTACAAAACATCTTAAATAATAAAAGTGTGGTTCTCAGATATTGTGCTAATGGGCACAGCACAATATGTAGGGAAGATAAACATTTAATCTTTCAAATGGGAGATCACATTCCACAGATTTCTACACAAAAATAACGAAAATACAACTAGAAGAAGAAAAACAAGACACTCGAAATTCATGACACGTAAAGGAAATACAAACATGACACCCTTGTCCAACCACAATTAACTTTCAAAGCAGGATCAACATAGCGCATGGTCAAAGATATGTTAATACTTCTCAACAAAATCTACAACATGGCAGTATGGCAAAGAATGCTATGCAGATAATAAGCAACATGAATGACAGCCAGTATAGATACAGTAAAGTTGCTATCATTTCATCTTGAATGTGAAACAAGAGTTTGCTGCTTTCAGTGGAAAACTAGAAGCAGATGGTTGGGGGATGAAACAGCTTTATTTTTTAATTAATAAGATATGCTATATAGCAGAAAAAGATCAATCTAAATATTAGAGTGAATACACACAGTAAGTAACATACTCGGAAAACACAAAATGCCGCATAAAAGAGGCACCAGAACTAAAAAAAAGTACATATTAAAACATTAGGAACCCAGCAACTTACCAGCTCAAATACCAAAATGAAATGTGCATATAACCAGAACAGTATTTCACAGAAAATCAGACATCATGTCAGGTCACAAGTGTGGAACAGCTCACTTCACATCTGTGTGGTAAAATACACATAAAAATCTTCAGCATGTAGCCATATGTACAAATTAATTAACATTGTGAAATTAAAATGACTCGTTCCTAACCGTTATGGTTTATAATGCAAAATGATCAATGGAACATGAAACCTACTAACCAAAACTGTAACACTTCACATCATGGACAAGAGTCAAAGGTATAGGAATAACAAGCACACACCTCATCCATCAGAAAGCTAAACTTAAATAGAAATAATAGAAAAAGAGACATCTCGTGAATAACCTGGTGGATATCAGAAACCAAATATTCCACAGTGAAAACAATAGGGGGAGCTAGACAAGAAATATGACTAGATACACTTACCTGCCATTCCTCTAACCACCTAACAACTCACTCACTCCATTCCACACTCACAGCATTTGACATTTGCTTACTATCTGAAACCATATCGCCAGCAGGAGCGACCGAGCGGTTCTCGGCGCTACAGTCTGGAACTGCGCGACCGCTGCGGTCGCAGGTTCGAATTCTGCCTCGGGCATGGATGTGTGTGATGTCCTTAGGTTAGTTAGGTTAAAGTAGTTCTAAGTTCTAGGGGACTGATGACCTCAGAAGTGAAGTCCCATAGTGCTCAGAGCCATTTGAACCATTTTTTTGAAACCACATCACCTCACATCAAGGATATGAGTCGAAGGAAATTGATAAAAAGTGTCAGAAATAGCACACACGTCGTTCTTAAGGAAAGCAGCACTCAAAGAACAATAGAAATTAGAAAACTCTTAAATGACCTGTTGCGTATTGGAAACCAATTATCTTCAAAACACATTAAAAATGATATGAGGAAAAAGGTAAGGAATTGTGACTAACGAAACTTATCTCCCCCTTCTCTTACCAAGTAACTCCCCACTCACACCATCCTGCACCCACTATAAGTATTTCACATTTGCATAGTATATAAAATGATAGTATCTTCATTCAGAGACATGAATCACAGGTATGGGAATAACAAGTGCCAGAAATATTTTTAAAACACATTGAGAATATGTAATAGGAGGAACATAACAAACAGTTACGACTAGATACATTTATCAGTCCTCCCTCTTAACACCTAACAGCTCACTCACCACGCAAGACACCTCTATCAAGATCTTTAATTAGTTTATGCTCAGCACCACATGCACGCTGCATATCAATGGTCAAAAAATGAGCACAGCTACCACACTTTAACCTCTTTGTTGTGCTGTAGTAATTGTATCCAGCAATGAAAGTAAGCACTGGTAATTCTGGAGCGATAAGTTTCAAATCACACTGACTAACACTTAATTTACAAGTACCTGATGCTGAGATGTCACAGGCAACATGAAGACATCCAGACTGATCACAGCTTTGGAGATATCTGGTCACAATTTTCTTAGCTGAGTCACCTTGTAAAGAAAGCTCTAACAAATTAGATAATGTCAACTTTTCCTCTGTCTCAAATATTTACCTCATTAACACATGGTACTGGCATCCAGATACCTGTAAATACAATCCAAACCTGGTTTCCAAGGTATCAGTCTGAAATTTTTCAGGCAGCATGTATGACATTTTAAGTTCTGACAGACAATACATTCTCAGTTCTAATAATGAATATGTTGTATGCTTGAGTGCAGAGTGTGTTTCCTTGCTAACTTCACCACTTGACCAATTCATGGAGCTGTAGTTATCTAGCGAATTTAGAATATTTTCTAGAAATTTACACCTCTCATCATCCATGTGGCTTGTTAGAGGCTTTAGCATTTTCTCTCTAAGTCTAAGGCCTTTCAAAGGGGACTTAACATTCGCAATTTTCCACCATGTGCTTATTATTTTAAAAAATTCAGCAGTTCCTTCATAGTTCTTAATGTTATTTGTAGGCCCCAACTCCAGTAAACTACACTTGATGCTGTCATTGATAATTTGACAAACAAATCTTAGACTTTCTTTTTCTAATAAAGATTGCCACACAGCTTTCGTATTTAAATTATACCCAAACTTCAATAATTTGTTCGTTTCAATGCCAAATAGGTACCTAATAGGGGGAATTCTCACAGATTTGTTTTCAAAGCTGGGGAAACAAAATGTCAGAACCTCATCTTTCAAATTCACCCAGTTATTTCTGATGAATTTATAAATGTGTACTGGGTGTATAACGTTAAACAAGGGTCTGGAATGACCTGAAGGGTGTGGGTAAGCAATACTAAGTTAAGGAGGATATTCAAAATTACTGACAGCTTTTCTGTTAGTTGAATTATTCTCAGAACAAATAAATATAATCTTTAAACTAACACTTTCAGCCTAATCAGTACTTTTTATCACACTGAACAAATGATGAGCGGTCATTTTATTTACAGGCAAAATGTGGACAGTATCTTCAAATGATGAAATTACACCTTGCACCATAAACACATGAACAGTTGCTGCAAGGGTAGTGGTATCAGGTACCATACCAACTAAATTTTCCCATTTGTAGTCCATGGCTGGCTTAATGTATATTTTTTATCTAACATGAGTGTCACAAAACAATCATCATGGTTCAGGTTTGATATTTCTCCCTAACGTAAACTAGAAAGTTTGGACTGTTAGAATCAACATTAATACTTGCACAGATGCTTCTAATAGTATTAAGATGTGGCAGGATAATATTTCCAGTGCTCCATATGAATCTGTAAGCATGGCTTGAAATAAAAAAATCAACAAAGAAGCAAATACTAAAACATGGGGAGGAAACCTATGTTTTTCAGAAGGCGAAAAGCTTAACTGAAACTAGGTTCTTATGAATTCTACAGCAGGTTTAGTTTTCTCCTCGCATTCTAAGTTATATAACAACTCAACAGTCATGTCTTGAAGATGGTTTTCTTCCTTTTGCACACTAAACTTTCAACAAATATTATAATGTTATCTAGATCATGGATATTACTTACAGTTTTTGAAACTTTCTTGGAAGTGATTTCACAACCATTAACATAAATGCTTACACTGACATCCTGATTAATAATTATGTACAAAATATGTTGTGGTGTTCTTTCAGTGTGTACATAAAAACAGTATATTTCATTTAACATGAGTGTCACAAAACAATCATCATGATTCAGGTTTGATACTTTCTCCCTAATGTAAACTAAAAGTTTATACCTTCTCCCTAATGTATACAAGACAGCTTGGACTGTTAGGGTCAACATCAATACTTGCACAGATGATTCTAATGGTATTAAGATGAGGCAGAATAATATTTCCAGTGCTCCATATGAATCTGTAAGCATGGCTTGAAATAAAAAAAACAGCAAAGAAGCAAATACTAAAACATGAGGAGGAAAACTTCTTACTATATTCTACTAAAGATTTAATACTGTCCTCTATGGATGCTCTCAGTGCAATAGCTTCCCTTTTCTCCCGTTTTTCATAAGAATATTCTCTAGTTTTTGGCATAACTTCCGAAATACACGAATGGCAGCTGGAAAATTTGCTTTGGACTGCATTTTGTCGCAGTTGTGGCTTGCTTAGTGGTGCGGTTAACGTAGCCCCACATTTCCACTGCTTGTTGTTTCCCAAAATATGTCGTCGTCGCTGAAGTGCAATTGGCAGACTTACGATGTGAAAGTTAATATACTGCACGCGTGCCACTGAAACTTGTACTGATAGTCAATCTTCAACTGCCATATACTTTCGTCGGTAAGTACGGCTTAAAATGAAAGGTACTCACCACAGAATGCTTGCTAGGAACGAAGTTCTCTCTTTTGATCGCAGATAACCATTTCCGTCGTGTATTCTCATCCACTAGAAGTTTAAAAATGTGAACCTTCTTCTTCTCGTCGTAATTGCCGTCACAACTAGGAACGCAATACTTATTCACCACGGTGGTGATCACTTCTGATCTGCTACAGGTAGTATACACCTCGAAGAGCAGAAAGGCAAACGATTTCACAAGGGATTTCCACTCACTAACACTGCAGCGCCGAAACAATTGTTTACATGGCTTCACACAGCATTTCTACAGGCATCTATGTTGCGCTGCTACCGGTAGGTGGCACTGGTTGTATACCTGAGGTTGATGACGTCACTCGCCTATTGCGAGAGAGTTGAAAGGCCTTGTGATTTAGGTGGTGTTGCTCCATGCCACTCCTATGACGTCAGTGGCGGACGGTCGGGCCTGATTGGCCAATTTAGGTCTACAACACATAACTTCATATTTTAAAGAAGATAATGCGCGATCACGTCGAACTTCACTGGTGGAGAAGCTCTGGAAAGAGAGGATAAACAGAGAAAGGTCTGGCCTTCCCATACCTCCGACTTAATCTCATTGAGCACGTGTGGCATGCGTTGGGGAGACGAACTGCAGAACAACCACATGCACCAACGACCATCCAGCTGTTGCAAACATGGTTGGAGGAGGAATGGAGTGCCCTAATACAAGAATTATTCACCAGGCCAATGGTCAGCATAGGAGCACGTTGCACAGCATTCATTTCCCTCTCTTGTTCAAAAATGGTTCAAATGGCTCTGAGCACTATGGGACTTAACATCTGTGGTCATCAGTCCCCTAGAACGTAGAACTACTTAAACCTAACTAACCTAAGGACATCACACACATCCATGCCCGAGGCAGGATTCGAACCTGCGACCGTAGCAGTCGCGCGGTTCCGGACTGAGCGCCTTAACCGCGAGACCACCGCGGCCGGCCCCTCTCTTGTTATCTCAGACTTTATTAACAACAATGTCTCACCTTTGTAATGTCAAGGAACCATCATAAAACGCGGCAATTTGAGTGTAATTGTCGGCTTTGAATGAAAGTGTCATTCCTGTTCGTTTCATTGCATGTTTCCTTCAGTTAACGTCTGTACTATGCTACAGCAGTTATTCCTATATACTGTGCACCTTTCATCGAGCTATGATAATTAGTAGTGACATGTCACGCGAAAGCTACTTTCGGCCAAACGTTTCACGCACCATTCTGTATGAGAGAAACAATTTAAAAAAAATAGCCGTTATGAAGTTCAGAGGTCAATGCGATGCTGACCGACCGTCTTCTTATACTCTGTCTAATGTGCCAACAGGATGTAGTATGGTGGAGCATATGATCAAAATATCGCTCTCCTCGCCTTCGTCACTTTCCATACCTTCGAAGCCGATACATCTCGTTCTAGTTGTTCAACTAGTCTCACTAGGCTGACTGCACTCGGTTCCAGCGCTCCCCATCAAGAAAACACCCACAGTAGCACGGGAAATTAAATCCGGTTCCTCCGTATGGCAGTCAGTCACGTTGTTCACGTAGGTACAGAAACGCACAATCATTTCTGAACGTATTTAAACATAGGTATAACAAATGTGTCGAATAACATTAGTATTATGAAAACAATAGCTCCATAAATTTGAAGAGGGAAGCTTCACAAAATCCGTTACCGATCCTTGTGAATATGAGATAAATGTCGTACTTCAGGGTCTTTTAAACTGACAGTACATCCAAGTTCACAAGTGTGTCATGACATGGAGATATTCACTACGGGCCATTAAAATTGCTACACCACGAAGATGACATGCTACAGACGCGAAATTTAGCCAACAGGAAGAAGATGCTGTGATATTTAAATGATTAACTTTTCAGAGCATTCACACAAGATTGGCGCCGGTGGCGGTACCTACAACGTGCTAACATGAGGCAAGTTTCCAACCGATTTCTCATACACAAACAGCAGTTGACAGGCGTTGCCTGGTGAAACGTTGTTGTGATGCCTCGTATGAGGAGGAGAAATGCTTACCATCACGTTTCCCACTTTGATAAAGGTCGGATTGTAGCGTATCGCGATTGCGGTTTATCGTATCTTGACATTGCTGCTCGCGTTGGTCGAGATCCAATGACTGTTAGCAGAGTATGGAATCGGTGGGTTCAGGAGGGTAATACGGAACGCCGTGCTGGATCCTAACGGCCTCGTATCACTAGCAGTCGAGATGACAAGCATTTTATCCGCATGGCTGTAACGAATCGTGCAGCCACGTCTTGATCCTTGAGTCAACAGATTGGGACGTTTGCAAGACAAGAACCATCTGCACGAACAGTTCGACGACGTTTGCAGCAGCATGGACTATCAGCTCGGAGACCATGGCTGCGATTACCCTTGACGCAGTAGCACAGACAGGAGCGCCTGCGATGGTGTACTGAACGACGAACCTGGGTGCACGAATGGCAAAACGTCACTTTTTCAGATGAATCCAGGTTCTGTTTACAGCATCATGATGGTCGCATCCGTGTTTGGCGACATCGCGGTGAACGCACATTGGAAGCGTGAATTCGTTATCGCCATACTGGCGTCTCACCCGGCGTGATGGTATGGGTGCCATTGGTTACACGTCTCGGTCACCTCTTGTTCGCATTGACGGCTCTTTGAACAGTGGGCGCTACATTTCGGATGTGTTACGACCCGTGGCTCTACCCTTCATTCGATCCCTGGAAACCCTACATTTCAGCAGGATAATGCACAACCGCATGTTGCAGGTCCTGTACGGGCCTTTCCGGATACAGGAAATGTTCGACTGCTGGCCTGGCCAGCACATTCTCCAGATCTCTCACCAACTGAAAACGTCTGGTCAATGGTGGCCAAGCAACTGGCTCGTCAAAATACGCCAGTCACTACTCTTGATGAACTGTGGTATCGTGTTGAAGCTGCATGGGCAGCTGTACCCGTACACGCCATCCAAGCTCTGTTTGACTCAATGCCCATGCGTATCAAGGCCCTTATTACGGCCAGAGGTGGTTGTTCTGGGTACTGATTTCTCAGCATCTATGCACCCAAACTGCGTAAAAATGTAATCACATGTCAGTTCTAGTATAATATATTTGTCTAATGAATACCCGTTTATCATCTGTGCATTTCATCTTGGTGGAGGAATTTTAATGTCCAGTAGTGTATGAAACATCGGGTTTAACTACATCATTTTATTTAGAAAATAAGAACGTAGCATGTAAAACCTACGTAGAATTGTACTTACAGAGATTCAGTCACGAAGCAACGACACTATTTCGTTGTCAGCTCATGTGCATTGTCCAGTGACATTAGTGCGACCAATGCCTATGTTCGACGCCAATGTGTAATAACCATTCACAGACGGCAGGTGACACCATTAGAAGTGGGGTGTTTATTAAAGCATGTCGAACAGGTGCGAGGGGGGCGGAGTGTGGGGTGTGGGACGTGGCACACTGTGCAGTCATTGTCGTAATGCGGAAGGGCATAGCCTGAAGCATTTCCGAAACGGCTAAGTTGTAAACAGTTCACTTGCGGCTGTGACCAAAGATACCGTGCATGACAAAAAGGTGCTATCCAAACCTGCCGCCTAGACAACTGTGGTGCACCTCGGCCTGTTAACCAACTGACCACCCAAGTGACCAAGCGGCTACCAACAGTGCCTCCTCAACGAACGTGCAGGCGCCTGGTTCACGTATCCATGCTGACTGCTGTTCACTGGCGACGAAGGCTGAAATTTCCACGCCAGTACCGCAACTGAATATCCACTGAGTGGCGTCAGGTGACCTTTTCCGATGAATCATACTTTATCCTTTATCAGACATGGCCAGTGACGCCTACGGCGAGAAACGTCTGAAAGCAAACACCCTGCAAAAATCGTCACACCGTCAGTCCGGGGAATGTATTAGTGGCATTAGCTGGTTGATGTTGTCATTCTGGAAGCCACAGTGCATCAATACAACTATGCATTTATCCTTGGGGACCCTGTCCACCCTTACACGCAGTTTATTTTACCTCGGCATGATGGCATCCCTTAGCAGGACAATGCGACGTGTTACAGACCTCGCAGAGTAAGTGCGTGGCTCGGCGAGCACCAGGATGAGTTTACAGTCTTCCCCCGGCCACCAGACTCCCCCGATTTAAATCCAATCGAGAATATGTGGGACCACCTCGCTCGGGCTGTTCGCGCCTTTGGTCCTCAGTCGAGGACCTAGCGTCATCTCTATCGTTACTTTCCATAACCTCATTGACTCCCTTTCAGCATGTCTCGCACTGGTCTGAATTACAGAAGTTGATTATTCAGGCTCCTGTCAGATGGTCACACTAATTAGACTGGACAGTGTACTTGTCTGTTGATGTTGATGTATACTGTGCTGCATAGTTCTGGTCATCTGACATCCGCTTGGATACATTGTCCCTTTTACTCTTTAAGAAGAAAGCATGAATTCGATTGAAATTTTTTAAAGATTTGCAGTACGTTTTAAAACATCAGGGAAGAGGGCCATGGTGCTAAAGGTAATCGTAAAGGGTAGAAATTGTTGGAAAATGTAAGCTACCCCTTACTTGCAGATAAGAGAGCATTTCACTTTATTTCCAGTTTTGCTATTTCACATACGTGAAGTGAATGCATCAGCGCTGCAATATGTACGGGGTAAGGAGAGAATGGTATGTTCCCACGCTGGCTAGCACAGGCTGTTCGTCATCTTCTTTTAGAACCAGTGGGATTAGGTGCCGATACAGCAATCGCTCGTGAAGTCAACAAAGAGATACGTAGGGAAAGTACATTTATTCTGGAGCGAATCA
This sequence comes from Schistocerca nitens, assembly GCF_023898315.1. Classification (NCBI taxonomy): domain Eukaryota; kingdom Metazoa; phylum Arthropoda; class Insecta; order Orthoptera; family Acrididae; genus Schistocerca; species Schistocerca nitens. The sequence goes on from NC_064622.1 coordinate 233,726,763, forward strand.
AGTAATTGTCATTAATAAATATTTACTAATGAAAGTAGGCTTTCGCCATTCAGTATTTATGACCCCTAGACTTCTCTTAATCTCTATCTTTTAGTAATTTTATAATTCCAGGAAACGTTGATACTAATAAAAAATGTATAACTTTTTCACAAACTAAGGTGTACGATCTTACACGAACTATACCAATTCTACGCCTTTCGATCTAGTCATGCCGTAGACCGTACCCTCGTAACGTTAATAGTTAGCTTATAAGCAGTGTTAACAACTTTACCTTATTGTCTTTCTTAAATAAACGCACCATAATGGCATCCTGTGTAAATATTATTTGCACTAAGAAATCGTCTTCCCTCCAACATTACGCAAAACACAGACAGTCGTATTGAACTTTCAGAATCCGACGGCGCTGCCAACGCTCTGTAAGGGAACGTAAAACTACAAGAGAATCTCCACATAACAGCCAAGAACAATTCCTATGCAGCGGCTCATTATGTCAGTTCAATGACGGCCTGGCTTAATTATCGCAGAACTGTAGTCGGAAAGCGTTCGATTCCCGGCAGGGTCAGGGATTTTCTCCGCCTCGTGATGCCTGAGTGTTGTGTGGTGTCCTTAGGTTAGTTAGGTTTAAGTAGTTCTAAGTTCTAGGGGGCTGATGACCATAGATGTTAAGTCTCATAGTGCTCAGAGCCCCTTTACCACCACCCACGGACTCACCGGCTAATCTGACATTTCTGGATGTTTAGTAGGAACGGGGGTTCTTGCCTTTGGCACCCCATGCAGAGAGATGAATTTCTCGCAAATCTGGATACATTACAATGGATGCTTCTTGCGCATCGTCTCAGTTTGGATGATTTTGTCTGAAAGCATCTTTCATTTGGAATCTTGTGAGTGAAATATGAGTGTAGAGAAATATCTTGCGATGGAAAAAACTGTTCATAGCAAATATATGGGCAAAATAGGAAGTGCAGTTTCGATGACAAACGCGTCAACAAAAGAAGCTGGAAGTGAACAAAAACTCTTAGAAGTGATTGCAATGCGTAACACGAAAACTGTGTGAGTGAAGGAATGCAGGAAGTGTGTCACGTGAAGCGATAAGTTTCGCATAGCAAAAAATACAATTCGCGTCACTGGAGTACGAACAGTTTGAGAGTGAAGAACAGAGAACGATCGTAGAGAAGAGACCGTAGCAGAAGAAAAAAGATAGTGACATCCTACGTGGCAAGGCAAGCCGCGTAACCGGAGGAAACAACGCAACGCGGTGACATCACGTGGATAGCAATTCAGCACAGCAACAGAGGAGCGGTGACATGGAGGCGTTGTAGCTGAGATCTAGAGTTCGACGCTCAGCGAGGAAGCGGGCGACTACTGTGTCCAGTAAAATATACAATTTTCTAAGGAAGTTAAAGTGATGGAATAGCATGATATATCGTTCATGTTGCTTAGGAGCGGTAGGAACACTGAAAGTAAAATGCGCGAACCATATCTTTGCGTGAATATGACTCAGGATACCTCTGATTTGTGAGAGTCGTATGATGAATTTTCGCCTGCAAAATCAAACCAACGCCCTGTAGTCCGGATGAATGATATTTTACGTAACGAGGGGCAGAAAGTCTGATTAAATATTTTTGACACTACACAGAATGCTGCTGAGCAAACACTCAGACAGTGGTTAAGGAAAGTATAACGACAGAATATTAACCTATCAAAATTAATGATTCAGAATTTAATATGATAGCCATGTTTTCAGCTATGATGGGTGAAACAGAAGAAAATACTAGGGAAAGTAAACCAAAAACTGGAAACGACTACTTCCCGCGCCCGGGTTCCCGGGTTCGATTCCCGGCGGGGTCAGGGATTTTCTCTGCCTCGTGATGACTGGGTGTTGTGTGATGTCCTTAGGTTAGTTAGGTTTAAGTAGTTCTACGTTCTAGGGGGCTGATGACCATGGATGTTAAGTCCCATAGTGCTCAGAGCCATTTGAACCATTTTTTGGAAACGACTAACAACAAAGCAGAAAAAGCTGCTAGGGAAACAAGAAAGAAACTAGAAGAAAATTACCAAAAATTCGAAGCAACTAATAAGAGAATAGAGGAAAGTGCTAGACACGCCAAAGAACAGCTGATATAGATTGTGAAAGAAATTTGCAAGAACGCAGCTGATAGGTTGGATAAACTTATTAGGGATACTAACAAAAATTTTAAACTGGCAGATGAAAAGAAAATTGAGAGTATAATCAAGGAATAGCGGGAAGTGTCTCAAAATTTGGAAAAAAGAGTTACCACTGACAAAATAGCTGTAATAAACCACACAAATTTATTTAAGAATTATAACAGAATAATAAATTTTAGACCACAGTTTTGCTAAAGAGATTAAATGTGTAATGTTCTATCTCCAATGTAAGCAGAAATGTAGACGAAACAGACAGAGCTTTATCTACTAGAATATGTCGTGTAGAAACAAGTACCAAATTGATATTCACAGATGTAACTAGTACTCAGAAAGACGTCAGTGACTTTACTAACAGAGGCACTGGTATCTTTCCTGCAGGGGAGAAATTTCTTAGGTAGTGTGCGTGACACCTATAAAGATTATTTTCAGAGTTTCTGCAAGAAAAACTTGTATTTAGATAACACACACAGTGAGGTAACCCTTATTTCTGTGGGATGGGTCAAACTACCAGTTAGTGTTCATGAAAAATTAATAGGGATATCGAGAAAGAAACAAAAAATAGTTTTAACCAATTGGACGCTATTTCTCGAGAGGAAACATCCAGTAATGGCAGGAGAAGAGTAAATTGGAGCTCGAGAGAAAGTGGTCATTGGAGGGAACAAAACAGAAACCATAATGAGGAGAAGGAACTTAACAGAAATCAGAATGGGAGAGACAACTAGAGGCAAGGCAATGGGTTCGACAGACAAGCTAGAGTAGGCTGGAACCGAGGAGGTAAAAATAACCACAGTAAGATGACAGGACAGAATGGTTTCACTATTGTTGCATTCACATGGAAAGATGTGGGGTACAAGATAGTCCGCCATCATCGCTCATCAGCAATGGATACAGGAACCTACAGTACAATATGTTAGCCTACTTCACACGCTAACATATTTGTACCTTCAGCGTGACGAGTGTCTGGCCATATCCTGCTGAGTGCGTTTCTGACGGGCTAGATCTACTCACTCTGAACCCAAATCCGACCGGCCTTCGAGAGTTGTGGTGGAAAGTTGAGCAGTTGTGGCTCAGTATGGATCCCCACCACTTTCAGTGGCCTAGTGAAATCCATGAAATGGCTCGCCACGTTGTGCACTAGGATGAAAGGAGAAGCAACGTGGTAGCAGTGCTGTCCTCGAGCATCATTAGTAGTCGATGTACCTAAGCTAATATCTATGGTTTCGGTGTGGGTTTCTGCACAGGTCTGAGAGTACACTCTGATAAATATACCTTGACATCCCTAAGTAATGCGAAATTGACCTCTAGATACCACAAGAGGCATAATCGTTAGTATAAAAGGAAGCTGGAGTGATGGGTTCTCAGCAAAGAAGCAGTACCAGTATAGTGGGTCGGTCAAGACATCTCCGCGGGTTCGAATGTGGGCTAGATGAGCCTTGTTGCGGCTCGCGTTGGTGCTGTCAGTAGGTTGGTATCGTGTTATAGGGATAGTAGAGTACTTTGGTCGTAGTGGGTCATTCTGTTTCTGGATGTTCTAAACACCGGATTCTGAAGACGGAGTGCTGTCCACCGGTTCCGCCTTGTGGGTGATTCCATCGTTGTGTTGGTTATCAGACGTTAGGTAGATGTTGCAAGAGTATTGGCCTGCGTTTAAACCGTCAGTAGTTTGAGTTGCCATCCGGTTAAGTGAATACAACTCTTGGCTGCCGGTCTCATCGTTTACAAAGTTGAGCGGCTTTCCCAGGTCGATGCTTGGAGCACTGTCTGAGGCCCACTTCTCTCTTGATTTGGTCAGTTTGCGATAATTGTCAATAAGACCTTCAGCGCGAATGCAATTTGCCTTAAGAATTTTTTAATTAGATATTGTCTCTTAATAGTGAAAATTTAACAGTTGTCTTTTTTATAATATTTTAGTATCTCTTGGAGAAGTTAACTCGTTCTTAAGAATTTCACATCTAGGGCTTCATCCGTCAAATTGTTTATTCAGTTATCGCTATTTGCACCTTCAGCTGACAAATAATTTGAATTTCTGGTCAATATGGCTTTCAGCCGTGAGTGCAACTTGCTTAAGAAATTTTTTTGTTAGACATTGTGTCTTAATAGTCAAATTTGATCATTGTTCCTTATTGCCAACCTTTTTGCAAATAAAGTGTACGTGATTAAAAAAAGATAAACTGAGCTACCAACGGTAACTGAGTACGGCCCCATCCACAATGAATCCTGCATTTCCCTAAGTACCACGTCTCACTAGACATTGGATACCATCTGGATAATGAGTAGATCATTGACATTTCTGCCCTTGTAAAACTGGGCAAGTCGATTGGTGATGATATAATTGTGAAGCATAAATGCGAAGGGATAACCACAGCTAAACCAAGACTCCATGTACTGGCGGACAGCTACTGTCTAGCATTGTGGAGGGTGGTTATGAAAAATCACATAATATCAGCGAAAGGACTTACGCATGATTTCCAAGGCTCTGAAGTGCATACATAGTTAAAAAGAATTGAGTACAGTGGTCGATGCTCATAAGCCAATCTTTTGTGTAGTTAGTGCTAAGCAACACTTGAGATGGTGTAGAGAATGACGGCACTGGGCAGTCTATGAGAGAAAACAAGTGATCTGGAGTGATGAATGAAGGTATAGCCTGTAACAATCCCATGGAAGGGTTTGGGTATGACGAGCGACTGGAGAATGCCTTCTCCCTTCATGTGTAGTGGCAACAGTGAAATTTAAAGAGGTGATGATGTTACGGTATGAGGGTGCTTACTGTGCTTACAGTGTGGGCCCCTTGTGGCACTTAAGAAAATGCTGAATGCGGAGGGATATGAACACATGTTACAGCATTGTGTACTGCGATAATGGTGTAACAGTCCTGAGACGATAATCGCTTTTATCAGTATGACAATGCACCCTCGCATAAAGCAGCATCTGTGAATCAATGACTTGGGGACACTAACATTCCCGATATGGATTAGCCTGCCAAGAATCCCATCCTGAAGCAAACTGAATACTTTTGATATGAGTTAGAACGTCGACTTCGCTCCAGACCATAACGTCTCCCACTCCAGACCCTAACGTCTATCTTCACCACCCTCTGTGATTTCTCCACAGGCATTCAGACACCTAAGTGTACCATCATGAAGATAACACGCCCTATATTAATGTTCGGTATAGGTGCCTGGATACCTATGATCAATTGGTACATATGTCAGCGGCGCACGATTCTGATCTAAATGGCGCAACGATTTTCTCAGACTTCATTTGCAGGCCAATTCTATCTGATCTAAATGGCGCAACGATTTTCTCGGTCTTCCTTTTCAAGTTGCTTCTTTGTCATCCAACTGCACTGAAAGAAATACCCCACTTGCTATAATCCCAGAAACAGGGTAGCGACCCTGGCCTCCCTCCCAGTTATTGGTTCCCAAGCTGCGCAGCACACAACGATCGCGTCGTACGTCAAACGTCCTATATTACGTCGATGAGGTATTATCAGAAAGAATAATGAAGTGGAAAACATAACTATGTCTCCAGTCAGGACGAGTGATGTCCGTGTTCGTAATTGGCAACCAATAGGACCTCGTCATACAACGTGTTTCTAGTATACGGACCAATTCACGTTGTCTATGTTGTAAAAGATGTGACGCTGTAGAAGTAGTTCTTACGTCGGCATGTTTGAGGTTTCAGTGACTTGCGAAAGTGGTTCGGAGGGCCCGTAAGGGCGGTGAATCTGGAGCTTGCGAAGTAGTTGCTAATGAGCTCTCTCCATCCACAACTGCCGTCCCAGCCGCAGAACACCCCTTAAAGTCCGATTCCGTCCCCTTTCCACGGCTGCGGTGCACCGCAGACCTCCCTTCCACATCGTCTCGGATTCCCTGCCGCTGGTCCGTGACTGTCCCTGGCCACTGAACACCTGCCGTCCTCGAAGTTCCGTCTTGCTTGAGAAGTGCCTTACAAACTCAGCCCTCTGTTCCCTCGGTATTCCAAATAGGGCTACTTGGATTCTAGGCCCCGCTTCAAGGACGCAAGTGCCGAGAGCTACTAAATACACATGCTAAGTTTTAGTTTGCAGTTTTCGTTATAACACTAACTGAAAAACCGGATATATCGCGGGTATTCATTTTGTTAATTATCTAATAGAAACTAAAACAAAAAACGAACTGTACTTGCAGTGGTGTTGTGGGAAAAAAATTCATTTAAACTTACTCATTTGGTGTGACGTCACGTGAACTGGACTGCTGTTGAAATTGCTTATTAACATTTTATGAAGTTTTGGTCCTCAGTTACTTATTTTAAAGTTTATTTTTGTTAATATTTGCTCTACAAGTAACTTATTACTGGATTTTCCTTAATCTCAGACTTTCTTTCTGTGTCATTGACTCGAGTGGTTGGTATTCGTGAGTGTACTTACGCCTCAGTAGAGTGTTTACTTTTTGCAGCTTACGGTTCCAGCTGTAGCGGTTATAAAGCTAAGTACTGACAAAGTTGTTCGTGCACTCTTATACGGTTAATAAATTTAATAGTTTTCAGCCGTGTTTCGTGCTGTTTGTGGCGAAATAACGATTTAATAAACTTTTGCACACGTTCGCTCGCTCTGTTAAAGAGTTTTCTGTGCGTTGAAGTCGTTTAGAGAATTCGTCTTTTGGTTTTAAGCTGATGTTTCTTATTGTTTTCAGTGAAATATTTCAGTAAAATTTTCATTCACTCTTATAACTTTGTTGAGTGTTCCAGTGGCCGCTTTAACTTTTTGTTTTCGCTAATATATTTTTTTCAAGTTTTCTTGGTATTATTTGTGGTTTAGTTGTTTAAGAAAAGTTGTTGCTTTCATAGTAGAGAGAGAATTTAGAGATCGCTAGTGTTAGTCTCTATAAATAGTTATAGTGGTCCAACTGAACTTAGGTATGTAGACATTTAGTTTCTTTCAGCAACTGTTTAATATTTCCATGAGTGACAAGTGTGGACTCTGTCGTAGGTTTGTGAGTAGTGAGTTACGGTGTGGGATTTATTCAAAGTATTTTCATTTGGGGGGGGGGGGGGGGGGCAATGCAGTGCGGCAGCCAGTTGGCATTCTAGTGATATCCTCTCCTGGGAATGCAGAATCAATAGTAGAAATACGTTAATAGAGGAGCTGGTGTGTAAGATCTGTGCACTTCAGGTGCAGTGCAAAGGAGGAACTAGATAGACTGAAGAGGGTGAACGGTACTGGGCAATGGGAACTGACAGTTGGCAAGAAGGCAGCTAGGAGGAGGAAGTATTCAGACCGTTGTATTTTGCGTATATGCAATGGATTTGACCAACTATAAGAGTAGAGTGCAGAGGAGCTTCTTGTAGCTGTAGGTGTAGGAAACATGCAGCAGTCCTCAGCAGTTAAAAGGCCTAAGTCAGTTGCAAAGTCTAACAGAAAGAAGAAGGATCTGCTGCTATGTAAATCGCACGGTAGAGGTGTTGGGGAGTGAGTACCAGGCCACCAGGATTGTGATGCCTTGTGCAGGATTGGCTCAGATGACTGACAGCATAGGGGAGTTACGTAGGAATTTCACGAATGGCGATCAGGTAGTAATAATGGATGGAGCTGGGAATAGTCTTGTTAGGGACGGCGATATGATGTAGGTGGTGACCTGGCAAAGGTAGCTACTCAAACTGGTGGCACTACTGAGCATTTCGTGCATCTGTTTCAGCGTCATGATCAGCCTAATCTTAATGAAGCTGTTAGGTGCGTTAACATGAGGCCACAGGGGGCACTCAAGGCTGAGGGCATGGGTCATATTGCTGTGGTGCCAGTTGACTCCATCAGTAGATCGCGTTTCACTAGGCATGGCCTGCACCTGAGTAGGTATGGGAAGGGGAGGCTGGCAAAGCTTATAGATGACAGTGTAGTGGGGCATTGTGAGATCACTCATGGAAAAATTCCTGTAGTAGTTCATGTTAGAGCTGCACCTTTTTTTAGACTGAAGTCAGCTGTCTGGTACACCTGCTTAATGGAAGTCCCTCTAACTAAGGAATCGCCTTAAGAGGACGTCATGTTTCCAAGTAGAAAATTAATTAGCATATTTCATCAAAATATAAGAGGTTTTAGAGACAAAGTTAGGGAACTGCTTATACGTAGATGCGGACTCTGAAATTATTGGTATATCGGAGCACCACTTAAATAATTTGACAATTCAGAGGCTTCCTTCAAACAGGATACAGATTAGCTGGCTGTTTTTCAAGGAGTTCCTTGTGGGATGGCGGAGTGGCCATGCACGTAAAAAAACAATATTCCATTTGGGTCCATATGGGTATCACGGCACTGTAGTGAACAGATATTTGAATTTGTGCAGGGGCCATTGAATTTAATGAAACTAAACTTCTAATTGCTGTTGTTTATAGGTCCCCAAACTCTGACTTCACAGCATTTCTGCTCGAGCTAGAGATGGTTCTTGATAAACTTTGGAGGACGTACCAGAAATTAGTTACATGTGGTGACTTCAATATAAATTTTTTATAGTATGAAGGTGCAAGAAAAAGGATTTTGGCAGATCTCTTAAATTCATCTGATCTGATGCAGACTGTGTTTTTTCTAACTAGGGTGCTGTGTAACAGTAGCACAGCCAAAGACAATATTTTTATTGATTCTTCATTACTAGATGGGTATTCAGTTATTAAAAGGGTGAATGGCCTTTCACACCATGATGCACAAATTTCGACACTAAAAGGCTTTGTACTCAAACAAATGTCACATGTAATTACAAACAATGTAGAAAAGTTAATCCAACGAGTTTTTCAAAACTTGCCAGGGAACAAGAATGGCAGGATGCTTATAGTGTCAATAACATATATGACAAATATAATGCTTTCCTTAACCCTTTTGTCATGCTCTTGGAGTCTTGCTTTCCACTGTAACGTCCAAAACGGGGCTCTAGCAGTAATAGGCAACCCGGGTGGCTGACTAGTGGGTTAAGGATATCATGTAGAACAAAGTAGGAATTATATCAAAATGTTAGAAGTAGTCACAATCAAGCTACAGTAGCCCATTACAATCAGTATTGTAACACGCTTAGCCGGCCGGAGTGGCCGAGTGGTTCTAGGCGCTCCAGTCCGGAACCGCGCTGCTGCTACTGTCGCAGGTTCGAATCCTGCCTCGGGCATGGATGTGTGTGATGTCCTTAGGTTAGTTAGGTTTAAGTAGTTCTAAGTTCTAGGGGACTGATGACTTCAGAAGTTAAGTCCCATAGTGCTCTGAGCCATTTTTTGTAGCACGCTTAAAAATGTTGTTAGGAAGGCAAAGAGTAAGTGGTATGCAAATAGAATAGCTAATTCATAGGATAAAATTAAAACCATATGGCCAGTTGTGAAGAAAGTGTCTGGTCAGTAGCACAAGTTCGACGATATAAAGTCGTTCGTAGCAAAAATATTTCTGTTACTGATAAATCAGATATATGAACAGTATTTAACAATTATTTTCTGAGCATTACTGGTGAATTAAATAAAAATTTAGTTTCTACAGGGAATCATATAACTCTCTTTGAAAATGACATTCCGAGACTGATGTCTGAAATACTTCTCTGTGATACTGACAAGGGAGAGATTGAGTCAATGATTAAATCTATGAAGACTAAGGACTCACGGATATGATGGAGTGCCTAGCAGAATATTAAAGTACTGTGTTTCACATGGTCAGTTTCCTGAACGATAAAAGTACTCAGTAGTAAAGCCACTTTACAAAAGGGCGGAAAAGGATAATGTAGCCAATTTCAGACCTATTTCTATGTCCACAGTGTTTGCTAAAGTTATTGAAAAGGCTTTGTATGTAAGGATAATTGATGATTTTATATCACTTAATTTACTATCTAATGTGCAGTTTGGCTTTAGAAGTCTATTAACAACTGAAAATGCTACATTCTCTTTTCTCTGTGAGATACTGCATGGGTTCAACAAAACGTTTCGAAACCTAGGCATATTTTGTGATTTAACTAAGGTGACTGTGTTGATCGCAAAATATTATTCCAGAAGTACAACGATTTCGGAATACAGGGAGTAGCTCACAGTTGGTTCACCTGTTACTTGAACAGCAGACAGCAAAATGTCGTTATTCACAGTGTAGAGAATGGCTGTGATGTGGGGGCTGAGTGGGGCTTGGGCGAATGGGGAGGGGGTGTGCCCCAGTAATCAGTGTTGACGCCAGTCCTATTACTTATTTATATAAATGATATGCGCTCTAGTATTATAGGTAGCTCTAAAATATTTCTGTTTGCTGATGACACTAGCTTGGTAGTAAAGGATGGCGTGTGGAAGATTGGCTCGGTTTCAAACAGTGCAGTTCATGACATAAGTTCATGGCTTGTAGAAACTAATCCTAAATCACAGTAAGACTCAGTTTTATACAGTTTCTAACTCACAATTCAACAAATCTTGACGTTTAAATTTCACAGAGTGGGCATATGATTAGTGAAACCGAACAGTTCAAATTTCTAGGTGTTCTGATAGACAGTAAATTGTCATGGAAAGCCCACATTCAGAATCTTGTTTACTTAATGCTGCCATTTTTACTATTCGAACTGTAGCTGAAGTTAAGTGATCGTTTGACACGAAAATCAGTCTAGTTCGCTTATTTTCATTCGTTTATGTCAAATGGTATTATATTTTTGGGTAACTCTTCCCATTCACAAAGCATATTTTTGGCCAAGAAATGGGCGGTTTGGGCAATAAGTGGTGTAAGTTCGCGAACCTCTTGTCAACCCCTGTTCACTAGTCTGGGTACTATGACATTGGCCTCTCAATATATATATTCTATACTGTCTTTTGTTTTTAGCAATATCAGCTTATTCTCAAGAATAGTCAGCTTTCAATCAGTTAATACTCTGCAGAAATCCTACCTGCATTTCGATCGGACTTCCTTAACTCTTGTGCAGAAAGGTGTGCAGTATATCGTATGTCTGACTTTTGTATTTGCACAGTGAGTGCACTAATGTGTGCAAACGTAGCTTACCACTTAGGGCACAAAAGGACAAAACATCTGAACTGTCTTCTCAGGCCCAGACATTCAAAATAAATTTGACCCCAGCCCTGTAAGGCAGCTAAGATCAGGTGATGATCGTAACCAAAATCATTAGAAATTCTGCTGTCATGAAATAGAATGCATGCATTAATAAAAGTGAAAGTTTGGCGTTTATTCTACAGATACAAAACTGCTATTCCCTTTTTTATTCTATATATAATTTATCAACTGTTGCTTTCAGGCTTCAAGTGATAAACAACAATCATGTTCAATTACTCTTGACACTCAATAACAAAATATTTAATTCTTTGATATACTGAAATGTCGATTATTAAAATCGTTATCTCTACACATGAAAATTTTGTATACAGGAAAGAATGATCATTAAAAATCCTCATCAGCTCATTTAAATCTACATTGTCATGGCTGGTCAGTGTATTGAGTTGGGCAGATTAAATTTACTTTATGAACCAACGAAAAATCTCTCATGTACTCAATGTGAGGTTATGTTAGTATCCTAGCTTTTGATATTCAAGTGTCAAAGCGTACGCAAATTGGAGTGAGCAAAATCTTGATTCAACATTTAGTGTGGCCTAATCCGCAATGGTACTTCACCAAGCGGCATCTGCAATGGCGTTGTCTCCGTGCTGGATCTGAAACACTAACTCCCTACTCTGGCCTTGACTGAATTCACTCAGTCGCAACTTTCCTGCATTCCGTAGACCATTAATATTTACCTAATCGAAATAATAGCTATTGCATAATAGCTACGGATTGGAGCAACGTGCACAATTTCTTTGCACACAAAAATTCCCGCAGGAATAATTACCTACCGCTTCGATATCTGTTGCCACGATACGTGAAGCGTATCGTCCTCACTTCACAGTAAGCAAAGCTCTCAACGCCCTTGCTTATTTCCACACACTTGTGTGTCCATCCCGAGACGAGGAAGATACAGCCTTAATGTCACATAATGCTTCTATATAATGTGGATCTCCCCACCGTGTCGCGTCTGCATCGCCAAGTATGGCTTCAGCCAATCACCATCTCGCTAGAGGTGAATACATTTTTATTTTTCTTGCTGGGTCGCAGCCTATCCCTGTTAATTACGTGCAGCCACTTACTCTCGGTTCCGACCTTATTTACGTTAAAAGGAATAATGTATTGTTCTGGCCTTATCCCTTTCTGCCTTGAAGTTCGCCGTTCTCTTGCTAAATGGGAGTTTTATGATATCATTAACCACCTGCTTGGTGCGTTTCCAAAATGTGTTTCGCTTTAACTTGTTTGTTCCATGCCATTGTCCATATTGGTAGAGATTTTTTTGTTAGTTTTCAGTACATGAGATTAACTGCAATTGCCTTTTGTTGATATTATGTTATTATTATTTTCTAAGAATCTCATTCTGTATTGTCCTGTTGTTATGGATCAAGTTCATGTAAGGGCCATAAAATCCGGACACCTTACAAGTATACTGCTGCATCCATTTGCAATAAGCTGCCACAAGAATTCAAAAACCTTAGCAGTAACCCAAGCGCTTTCAAATCGAAACTGAAGAGTTTTGTCATGAGTCACATCTTGTGTTCTGTTGAGGAGGTCCTTGAAAAATTAAGAAGATTCTTATTGTATGTGGTTGACTGCGTTTACTGAAACTTAAGGCTTGACTTTTCTTTGGGTTGATAAACATTATATTGTTATCTGTTATCACTTTTATCTTGGAATTTCATGCACTGACACGTTCCATGACCTTGGAGATTTGCTCCTCAATTTGGGTCTACGGAACTTGACGTGAAAATAAATAAATAAACTTTTTAAACTATGAAACAGAACTACAAAGAAATATACATAACGTACAAATCAAAAAACACGATCCAGGGCAGTCCCTGTACGCTAGGCGCAGCTGCTTCGCGTATCTGCGACGCGAGTTTGTAAACGTCTCTATGGCAACGTCTCTTGACAGCTCTATAAAAGGCTACTGTTTTCGACTACAGCCGTTTGCACTTCACAGTTAAATCTGTCAAAAGTACTGCCACGTGCCAAGGATTTCCGTCATTTGACTCGACTGTACGAGTGTCTTACTAGAAAAGAATTACTTTAATTAAAATTTTACGGATGACGCAGCAATTTTTCACGATCTCAGTGTTTATAACATATCTCTTGAACTAAATGTCGTGCAAAGCCGTATATGTGTAGGTACATTCAGTGGCATATGTGGATACTATCTGTGAAATATGTTTGGATTGAAGTTAGTAGCAAAGGAGTAGTAAATGAAAACGTCAAGTTTTTCGCGCATTTCATTGTTTATGACGTCGTATCTCACGAGCTACGAGTCACACAATGATATAATTTGGTAGATACATTTAGCGTCACATGTGTGCTCGTATATTGTCTGCAGAATATGTTGCGAGCTGACTTATTAGAACAGATGTAATACATTTAAACTTCATGCACAATGCAGGGGTTTCCACATATCTCAGTATTTACGACGTCATGTCCTCTGTACTCTGGGTATTACCTAATATACTTTTATAGGTGCATTTAGCGGCATATCTGGATACTGTCTGTAAAATTTTCATAAAATATATAGTTCTCCTGTGTGAAAAATGAACTGATGTTAATAACAACAGTTTCCCTCGTGTACACGGTCTTTGAAATACGTGGCTAACTGTGTTCCACCAACAAAGTATCAGCTTTCCGCCGAAATGATTGCGATGCAGTATGGTGAACGATATGACTGCTCATTGTGGGATCAATTTGATACAGGAACGCCACTAATTGACAGTCGAAGCAAAGGTGATACTCGATTGGATGGATGAAATGATTGGTTCATTGACATGCAGGGATAGTGCACTTAGATCTTTGACTAGCAACGAACATAAACGTGTGTGTCTATATGCTGTTTGCAAAAGCCTTTCAAATAGTGGCTGAAAGCACCTATTACAGTTCGTGGACTTAGATGTGTTATAGTTTAATTCACAAGGGTCACTGTCGCCTAATTCGTTTTAGCGCAAGAGGCTACAGGTCCTACGTAATCAAGTTAAACAGGGCAGCTTCGTCGGCATGGCGAGCTCCTCAATTGGTTACAGCGCGGCGCTACTGTCAGATGTCAACACCGATGATACGTGTGCAGTAATGGACGAACTACTCAAACTTCTATGACTGAATCATGTGAACGAATACCGGTTGCTCCAGCAAACAGCGATCTTCAGTTTCTGCCGACAACTCACACGGAAGGCGGTGGCGCAGTGGTTAGCACACTGGACTCGCATTTGGGAGGACGACGGTTCAAATCCGCGTCCGGCCATCGTCCTTTATGTTTTCAATGGTTTCCCTAAATCTCCTTCAGGTAAATGCCGGGATGGTTTCTTTGAAAGGGCAATACCGACTTCCTTCCCCATCATTCCCTAATTAGATGGGACAGATGATCTCGCTGTTTGGTCCCCTCCTCCAGATCAACCAACCAATCGTGATGGCACCAGGAAAGTGTGTAATCACCGACAATGTTCCCAAAACCGTAAAAGGAATAAAATCAGTGACACAATCTCTGGCATCAGTATTACGCGTTGCTCTCGCTTAATTGGAGCCAACATCTGTATTTTTAGAATAAGTGTTGGAAATGTAGAGCGATTAGCTCAAGGGTAATTTGTGTGTGCAAGAGACAATGACACTAGTAAGTTGTTTTAAAAGCGCCAGTACATCAGTTGTATTTTCTAATGTATTTCTATTTATTAGTAAATGGGCACGTATAATAGGACACATCAGAGAAATCCCAACCGGCTCCAGGGATGCTCTCATATAATACAACATCGTCACACTGTTCAATATGTATTCGACAATTGAAGCAAAGTATCATCCACGATACATATCCCCTAGGAGGGAAATTATGTCTGTTACCATGGATGACGTGTTGGTCGCATCGGAAGACTGCTTTCAGCTTGTGACTATTCCAAATGGTGAAAGTGAATTTCCTGCTCTCGTACACAATGCAGCTACCCAAAACTCTGTACCATTGGTACAGGAAGCAGCTCCAAAAATTTCATAATTTCCAGCACAGTGTGGAAAAGAGTGACATACATCTCGCTCTTCTACTGCAGTACTAGAAATATCATCATTCGTACAAGAAGTAGTTCCTAAAATTTCTCCCACACGGTCTGGAAAAGAGCAGCACGCATCTTCTGACTCTGGCGCTACCATTCTGGAAGCATCATCCAAACACACTAAAAGACGTCGATCTGATATCGATCTTAAGAAGGATACTGTCAACAGTTCAGTCGTCAATAATAACAATACTTCTACCAATGAACACCAGATTAAAAATCTGTGAAACGAAATTGTCAGTATCCTTCCTACAGGAACTAACGATTTATGTGAATTAAGCGAGACTCACTAATATGATACTAAAGCTCACATATCGCCAGTCACAGCAGTTGCTACTGACACATGACCGACATCTGGTGCTACACAACAAAACGACGACATGATAGACACGGAATCCGAATGTAGTTAGTCAGCATCATATTCCTCAGTGTGAGATGCGCCACTGGTGGAAGATATCGATAAAGATTATCTCATGTATTCAGAGGAATTCAAAGGCTCTTTGAAAGCGACAAGAAATCAGAAAATAATACTTCCGATTGAAAGAGAGTACACTAAAGATTTTGTAGTCTTGCAACAAGTAATTTATAAACAACTTACAAAAACTAAAGCATGTGACGAACATTGTCACCTACAGCGATATTTAAATGCAATTAAAAAAGAAACGGCCACTAAATGAGATAGTGTACGTCACTTGTGAGTTCGAGCAAGAACAATGCAGTACGTCCGAAACAAACAGTACACAACGCTAACAGAACATTGATTATCACTAATGCCGAAACCAAATACAAGCCAGACGACTTCATTTCTTTAAAAACAAATTAAGTGAATACAAGTAAATCTGCAGCGCTCCAGTGCGGCAACAGCTAACCTAATGCAGCTTAGTATGCAATATAAGACTGACATTGCCTTCATACAAGAACTGTACTGTTGTCAACAAAACGTAGGTGGAATTACGAGCGGCTATCAGGCGTTATTGTAGCTCACACAAGGAAAAGGACAGCAACAGTGATAACCAAAACAGATATAGATTCCGTAATAATTATCCACTTGCCTGACGAAGATGCAATATCTGTAGAAATAGTAAAATAAAATCGGCGAATTTTCATATCAATCGTGAACTTAGAAATCAGAAAACCCATTAAAGACGACCTGAGATGAACTGACGACATGATAACCTACAACAAAGGAATTTTAGTAATTGTTATGGATAGCAATACAAGATCTAGCATGTGGCATGGTACAGTAATAAACTCCTGAAGAAAGGAGACTGAAGAATTTCTGACTTCCACTAATCTGCACCTGCTTAACGAGGGGAATCACGGACCAACATTTGAAAATGTTGAGGAAAGGAAAGAGCAACATTGATTTAACTATGGCCATCTCTCATCTACTGCCGATGTTAAGCCAATGGAGGTGTGGTGAAGAAGAGAGCTGCTCCGACCATAAGATTATTACTTTTAGCATAGGAGTGTGCCCAATGGCATATGCTGCGAACATAATTCCAACTAAAAAAATTATTGTTAGAGATCTGGTGAGACTTTTACGGGTACTTGTGGGAAGAATTTACGCACAGATGTTTACCGAACATGGACTTATACAACTTAAAAGAAATACACTATAAATTGGCAGCAAAATTCAAGCGCAAACAAATGCTGAAAATCTTATCACGGGTTTGAAGATGTTCTAGATACCTCATGCAATAAAGCATTCAAGAGACAAAACCAGCTGACATACAGAACTGGGAGAAAATCTGTCCCGTGGTGGACATCTGAATTAACCGCAATGTGAAGAACGACCAATGCGTTAAGGGAATTTATCAAATAACAAAGTACAGCGAACTGCTGAGGGAACCACGATGTCAACAATATTGTAACGAGAAGAAGGAATACAGCACAGCTATACAGAAAGCAAAATAAAAAAAGAATTTTAAGGAATATTGCAGCTTGCCCTCAACAAGCAATACGTGTAACGCAGTCTATAGAATCGCATCGGGGAAAATCAGAAATAGTACTCCCTTGACAACACAGAGGAAAATTGATAACAACAACGGAGTTAACAGAGAGTTCCCCCTACATACTCGAATATTTTGTGCCCGAGGACGATCAAACTCAGGTCAAGGAGTACGAGAAATTAAGAACATCTCATACGCTACGAACCACAGGAATTTTAGATGATCTAGCTTTCACACAGACAATTGTCTGAAAACAAGACTCGTGGTGAAAATCATATTATACAGTGAACACATAGTGCATAGTGGGGCGATCACGCTGTTGTAGAAATAATTCAAAAGCCTAGACCGCTTAATACTGTTTACTGGATAACGAGTTTCAACACACTAAAGGTGTCATCATCGGATCTGAATGTAGATTAACATATATATCAAAATAGTTTATAAATGTTAATCTCCATTCAGATGGAGAACCTTTAGTGTGATGAAACCGGTTATCCAGTAAACAGTATTAAGCGATCTTCGCTTTTGAATTATTTCTAAAATCATATTACTAGACTCTGTTCATCGTAAGAATAAACCTGATGTAAACATTACGCCATGTATTCTTCCACGTACGTTTGCTTGAATCTCATAGGATTTCGTTTCATGTTTACTGGAAGCCAAGCTGTGACCAGTACAGTGAAGTACGTTCATAAGGGTACTTTCCAATTAGTGTAACACATACACAGAAAAAGCGATAATGTACGATACAACAGCGTTACATGTGCATTAAACTTGGACAGCACTAGCCTACCGGCGGTGCAACTAGTCTGCAACGATGCGAGCAGTTGCAGTTCAGACGTAAAACGAGACGGGCAAAGAAACAATATAGCCTCGAATGTCATAATTTTTAAACAAAATGAAATAATTTTCGGAAAAACTCCAGCACTACCGCGCGCTTCTTAGGTGACCAGACGGAAAGCATAAAATTCTCTCGTTCCCACCTGGCACAGTATTCTAATTACGTACAAGAGTGACGAAAATTCCTAACATAAACACAGGCTAATTTTTCTGAGCGAGTTATGAGTAATGCAAAAGCATACTGCAGGGATTTCACCGTACTTTTGAATACGGAAGCCACTGAAGCTATTAATTACAGTCAGCCGTCTGGTAATGTCTTAGTTCCTTCCTTATCCGAATCCCAGAAATACATTTCAGTTCTTGAACTGTTATCTGCTGTATTGATAACGAGTCGATCAACAACCGAATCCACGAAGCCACCCCGGCGCCGCATTATATCTTCCTCTTTTATGACGTGCCGTTCTATATCCCGCCAACGTTCGGCATGACATGTGAAAAAGCTACGTGCGGTAGTTCCAGTTAGTCTGGCAGCTTAATAGTCTTGTTATTTCTCGGGCCATATCCCTTAACTAGGCTGTATCAGTTCTGTTGGATTCATATGGTAATGGTACAGTGGTAAATGTAAAAATGCAGCATTTTTATGGTGTTCGATGCTGTGAAAAGATTGTTTTTCATGTTTCTAGGACACATATCTACATGTGTGATATAAACAAATGGACATGGTCCAAATAAAGAGTATTCAGTTTTCCATTTTTTCCTTAAAAATTAAATTGTTATGTTTTCTTAATTTGAACATCCTCTATCAACAGTCTTTCATGAAGCTGCTCCGCTACAGTTTAACTTTATGTAATAAACTGACTCGGAAAACTTCAAAGACGATTATCTATGTATATTTGTGGCAAAAATTAAGAACGAACTATTTCTCGGAACTTTTTAATCCTGTTCCACACGTGCGTTTCATTACGGAAGCAGCCTCAGCCATTTTCATACTACGTATTAACAGCGCGACAATCAGAGCACAACAGTGACAGCTGTCTGTACACGATTTTTGAAATGAAAACTACAGAACTATAGCGTAAATTAACAAAAATGTTGTCTTACCGCTTTAAAAAACAGTCGCCTAAGCAAAGGTTGCTTACCGAGATTGTGGAAAGGAGCTAAAATAGTACCCATTCTTAAACCTGGTAAAGAAAAAATTATGAAGTGTCCAAATTGCGTCCCATCAGCCATCTGCGTGGGGAGGGAAAAGTATTGGACAAGCTATTAATTATTAGAATTACGCACCATGGCTTCTCTAAGGGCCACCGAATCAACAATCATAATGGATTTATTCCACACGCCCCTCGGCGTAGCCGCGCGGTCATGGGCGCCTTGTAACGGTCCGCGCGGCTTCCCCACTCCAGGTTTGAGTCCTTCCTCGGGCATGGGTGTGTGTGTTTTCCTTAGATTCAGTTAGTTTATGTTATATAAGTAGTGCGTAGGCTTAAGGACCTATGACCTCAACAGTTTGGCCCCATAAGACCTTACCACAAAAATTTACTACACAGAAAGGGGCACTCGATTAGATTGCTGGCTGTCAAGAACTTACGTACAGGGTGCAACAAAAAGAATCATCTGTGTTAAAACCAGGAATAACACAATAACCTCTTCAGTCTGGTTTATTAAATCACAAATCACTTTTTAACAATTATGTTAGCCAAGCGTCTACCCAGGCTCACACTCAGAAGTAATGCATAATTAAAGTTTGGTTATACCAATGTCCAAATGTGCATGGTGGGGTGCACGTCCCGGAATTATTCCCAAGTCCAGTGAAGTTCAGTCTCTCCAAGCGAAGTCTCAAGATTTCCGCCGAGCAGCCAGGTAACCTCGAGTGGTGCGGCGAGTCATCCACAAGCAGCTGGAACAGGGCGTACTGCACTTCCCGATGAGAACTGTCGTTTGCGGCGGCGGCCGGGTTCATATAAGGCTTGCTAGTTAATGGAGCCGTCGGCTGGGGTCGCTGTTTTCCAGGGAAAACCAATCGCAATGCTTCCTGGCGTAGCCAATTGCTGGGTGCTGACAAACGCACGCGCGCGAAGGCGGCCAGCGATGGTAGCCGCGAGCCGCCCGGAGAAGTGCGGCCAGCGATGTATTTCTCGGCCACGTAAGGGAGCGTGCGTGTGAGGACGGCCAGCGATGGAAGCAGCGGGCCTCCCAGAGAAGTGCGGCCAGCGATGTATTTGGCGGCCGCATACTGGAGCGCGTTGTTCGGTGTTTGTTAGAAGTGGTGTATACCACAATCTGTTTTAAGAAAAGAATCGTATCTATTATGTTATTTGAGATGTGTGCGTGAACAACGTACTGTTGGAAAGCGCAAGCTCTTGAGTATTACACGGTTCCCACTAGGCAGCAGTAGTGTCCGCCCACTTCAGAAACTTTGTATCAATGCTCAGCATATTGCCCAAGGAGAAATTAAGCTTCTCCCACCGTGTTGCAAACCTCTGTCATTTCCAAGGCACGAACTGGTAAAGCCCTATAATGACAGTAACCGTTACTTGTCGAGACAGCGGTGGTTTTCGATGTTGTCGGTCAGATTCCCTGGAGTTGTTCGCAGAAGATGGTTAGTTGTTTGCTTGTTGAACGGATAATAAATGCGGGCTCTCACTGTAATGTCGTGCCCGTTAACAACGAAAAATATGACAACTTACTGACCATTTTTACGATAGTCTTTTACGTTAGCATTTTCTACCACTAATTCTTTTTTATGTGCAGTGATTACACTTAACTATGATGAAACACACACACACGCGCTTGAAGTTAACTTTGTTGTGTATTAAATTTTTGCTTATAATGCACTTCAAATCGCAATAAATGGCAATTATTTCAAGCAGTTTCAATGTCGTTTTGAGAAAAATTGTACTTCACGTCTCCACAAGGCTCTTCTCGCCTCCCGATGTCACGCTGACTAAATCTGTGAAGAAGTGGACGTGAATTAATATTTCTCTCATGTCGTTTAATCGAAATTGGTTTTAATATCCATTATTCACCTCATATATTTGAACGCATAATACAATGTACCGTACGCAAATGGACTGTTTTCTGCAGCAATGCAATACGACAACGTGGACTTTGTTTGCCCGCCCTGTGCTGCCGCGCACGCGCAGTTCTCATCCCCCACCCCCCACGCTACCATTCCGCTCCGCCTCTATGCGCGGAAGCGCGTCCTAGATGACGTGGGCTTTAGTAAAAATTGTGTCGGGACAACAGAAAGCGTTTGGAATTCTACATTTCGCGCAGTGCGGGTCAGTAATACTTGTTCAGGGTGACTTTCGTTCTAGGTATGGTGTGAATCCTACTACAGCACAGAGCATTAGACGATGGCATGAACAATTCGGAGAAACAGATTCTTTGTATAAAGGCAAATCGCTTGGCCGTCCGCCAGTTTCACAAGGGGTCTGTAGAAATCTGTTCCCTGTGCAGCTCGACAGCCCAGTATGTCCCCAATGTCCTTCTGGTGTGTGTTGCGTCGATGTTTACACATGAAACCACACAAAATTTACCTACTGCAAGCTCTTTGTGCAGGTGACAAGCAACAATGTGTGGAGTTCTGAAATTTTGTTCTTGGCAAGCTTTCTTCCACGCTTAGTTTTAGTGAAAACGCAACATTCCATTTAAATGGAAAGATGAACCGTCATAATGTGAGAATAAGGGTATGGAACAACCACATGACGTTGTACAACATGAGGGAGACAATCCTAAATTTAATGTATTTTGAGCAGTTTCTTGGGAAAAAGTGTATGGTCCCCATTTCCTTGTCAAGAAGACTGTTACAGTAAACACATATCTCGATATGCTTGAGAACTTCCTTTTCCCACATTTGGAGACTGATTCGAACGACTTCATTTACCAACAGAATGTGCAACCGCCACATTGGCATCTGGAGATGCGGGAATTTTAAAATCAAAGTATTACTGAACAATGGATCCGTCGCACTGGACCAAATCATTAAGCCTTACATTACTGGCCTCCAAGATTACCGAAGCTGACGGTATGTGATTATCTCTAGTGGGGGTTTATAAAAGGCTCTGTTTATGTTCTTCCATTATTAACAACAATGAATGAACTGAGACACTGCATAGCAGCAGCTGTGGAAGCTGTAAGTCAAGACATGCTCGCTGCAGTGTGGGAATAATTTGACCACCGCATTGGAAAATGCCATGCATCTCAAGGGGAGCATACTGAACACGTATGAAAAGGTATGAAAAATGTTCTGAGTTTTCCGTTCATCAAAAATAAAAATTCATTGTTTATGTTTATTGATTTCAGAAATATAGACATACCGAACAGGATTATTCTTTTTCATACACCCTGTATATCACATAGACACTACATAATAATGGTCAGTCTTGATGTTCAGGGTGCTTTTGACGCTGCTTGGCAGCCCAGCATTCTTAAGGATACAGGGTACTTTTAAATGGTGGAAAAATCGAAATATTTTATGACTTTATTAAATTCTATAGTCTTTCCTGATTACATTGATATATACATTATGGGATTTCAAATGAAAAATGATCTATATATACCAAATTTTAATGTTACGGTCTTGTATGCCGCCATGCCCCCTTTATTTCTGGTACAGGAAACAGTATTTTTTGTAAATGAACGGTGGACTTTCTGTTTCCAGCGATTATACATATGGCACACTGTATATATTGGTAACAGTGCAGGTTTCTAGTGTCTGTAAATGATTATGTTTGCTAGTAATTACTTTTGTCTCGCTGAAGCAGTTTGTTCACATGTTACCGAATGTTTGTTTCCCTAGTGTACATATATTTGTGGAAGTACGTATCCTTTAGTGTGCAATAAATACGAACTATGTCACACATCAAGAAATTCAATTAAATGAAATTACGTGGTAACCAGTTCACAAACAAAGCAAGCCACACTCTTGAAAGTAGCCTACGTATCAGTTCTTCAGGGAGGAAACTCCCACGTGGTACGCCTCCTGGTGATTCAAATATTTGTGTTAACAATGACCCTGTTTGTAGTGGGTT
Organism: Schistocerca nitens; assembly: GCF_023898315.1. NCBI lineage: Eukaryota > Metazoa > Arthropoda > Insecta > Orthoptera > Acrididae > Schistocerca > Schistocerca nitens. The sequence continues at coordinate 233,749,822 of NC_064622.1, forward strand.
TGTTGTTGTTGATGTGGGCACCTCATCTTCTTTGATAAAGGAAGTGACGAAACGTAAACAATGGAATGGTGTAGACTGTCTAGTAGGAAGGGCTTAGCGCCAAATTAGTTGTTCTGTGTAGACCCTGCAATAAATCTACCTGGAAAATGACTTCGAACGTTGTGCATAAGTCATATGATGTGAATTAGAACTTAGTGTATGCAATGCGCTCAATAGGAAAAGGAGAAAAGGCTGCTCCAACGTTTTGTGGTTTGCAGTGTTCTAAGAATTATGATGGCTACAGTGGAGGTATGGAGTGTGATAGAGCTCTACAAATATTTCAGAGGTCGGTTTCCATTTATAACATTACATATATGAAGTACCTAGACGATGGGGACTCTAAAATTTTCAATAAAATTATTGAGTTCAATATTCGGTAATGGATATGTTCAAAAGAGGATGGGTACTAGACTCAGGAATCTACGAAGATAAATGAAAGGAAAGTTGCTATCTTATCGAAAATGTCTGTCTGCCCAAGGCAGATTGACAGCAACTGAAATAGACCTTCAGAGTTATTATGGACTGGCCATTACACGAACTGCACCTCTGAATGATGTTACAGCAACGGGAAAAGCTGTATGGGCCACATACTTTCATACGCTGCCCACAGATGACCACTCTGTTAACGGACTTTGCCCTAAAGGAGCAGATTCTTGGTGTGGTTACCAAAAAGCAAAAGAAAGTTGTCAAACATACCATCATAAGCATTCTCTTCCTCAGCCTGTTATGACTGAAATAAAACCGATTTTCAGAGACCTGAGTGACTCTGTTTTGCTTAGTAAATGTCTTCATTGGGGCACTCAGAATACAAATAAAAGTTTCAACCATTGTATAAGGGAAATATTACCCAAGAATGTTTTTGTAGGACTAAATACGTTAAAATTTGGTGTACTAGATGCAGTGATATGTTTTAATGATGGAGTGATAGGATTATTGGAAGTCCTGAGAAATTTAGGCATAAAATGTGGCTCTAATACGGAACATCAATTGCTTGCGTGTGACAGACAATGGGTGCATGAAGTTGAAAGAGTCGCACTTAAAGTTACCAAAGAAGCAAGAAGTGCTAAATGTAATGCCAAGAGGAAGATTGAAGATGAAGAAATGCTGCAGGATGAAGACTCTACGTCAGGAATGTTCTAAGGCACAGTTTAATTGGACTCATATCTTCATTCGCAATTTCCAGCAAGTTTTATTTTTCAGAACTCAGGTACAAATATTTCCTAAAGTTTATAAATCATTGCTCTCATTTTTTTCTGTAACTTGCAATAGTCCATACTTATGTAGTAGACCTATGCATTATTGCAGAATTAACTAAATTATAGAATAAATAACATTTTTATTCGGAAAACAATTATAAAAATTAAAATGTCAGATGTGATACTTTTTTCCTTGAAATATACATAATAGGTGGAATTAAATAGGTCTAGTACCTCAGCCATCATGTCATGCATATCTGCTAAAAATGGGTACCTCAATTTGAGGAAGCATTTTGGAAAAAAATTGCATCAGTCTCTTTGTGTTGATCTTTGCGTAATATTGAGCCGGAAAAGTACCCTCATCTTTAAAGCGCTACTGCAATACTTACAAGGAACTTACATAACCTTGCAAAAAACTATTTCAGTAATAGAACAGAAGTGTTCGTGTTTAACAGCATCAAACGAGGAAAGGGAGTAAAAGGGTACCCTCAGGTATCTCACTTTGGCCCAGGTTTTTGGAATATACAGTGTAATTCTCTGTTTAATTCGGATTACACAGCGAACACACAAACTGTAGCATTTGCCGATGACTTAATCGCGATGATCAAAGCAAATAGTCCCATTATTGCCGAGGAACTCTGTAATAGAGAAATGGAAAAACGCACAGTTTGAGTCCAAAAGTACAAAATCCGTTTTAATGAGCAAAAATCTAAAGCAATGCTAATAAGAAGGAGAAGGCGTAAAAACAAATCAATATTTAATATTGTGCAATAAGTTTAATTATTAAAATACTTGAGTGCCATTACTGATTCTAAATTTATGTTTAATGAAATTATCCTGAATTATGCTGGAAACTTATTCATTCTTTATATAAATCAACAAGGCTCAACTGGGGACTTGATTCAGAAGCAATGCAAATAATTTACAAAGGCGCTATACTACCATTATTGGTATACACAGCTCCTATCTGGAGTCACGCAGTAAGAAGAAAATACTACTGCATGAAGATTCGTGGAATCCAGCGCTTGATCAAATGGAAGGTTTACAACGACGCCTACTGAAGCTTTGTGCATTCTAACAGGCCTTACACCAATAATTATTAAATTACAGGCAATATCTGAAGAATATAAAATTACAAAAATTGAACAAGCGTTCCATGCTGTAGACACTCCTTTAGAATAAAAACAATGGCCCCATACAGCAAGCACAGTACATTTAGAAGAAAATTATAAACTCAAGGAATGCCCTGTGGAGATTTGTACGGATGGGAGTGATTCAGAGAACGGAACAGGTACAGGAGTGGTAATAATGATGCCTAAAGTACACACTAAAGAAAGGGTGCACCATTACCAAGCAGAACAATTAGCAATCTTGCGAGCCTCAGCGAAACTATAGAGCTTACGAGAGAAAAAAAATGTTAAAATGTCAGCTGTAATACGCACGAACGGTAGAATTACGCTGGACTCATTAAAAAAATTCCAGAAATTGCAGGCCGGTGTGGCGGAGCGGTTCTAGACGCTTCAGTCTGGAACCCAATACTGCTACGGTCGCAGGTTCGAATCCGGCTTCGGGCATGGATGTGTGTGCTGTCCTTAGGTTAGTTAGGTGTAAGTACTTCTAAGTCCTAGGGGGCTGATGACCTCAGATGTTAAGTCCCATAGCGTTCAGAGCCATTTGAACCATAAATGGCTCTGAGCACTATGCGACTTAACTTCTGAGGTCATTAGTCGCCTAGAACTTAGAACTAATTAAACGTAACTAACCTAAGGACATCACACACATCCATGCCCGAGGCAAGATTCGAACCTGCGACCGTAGCTGTCGCTCGGCTCCAGACTGTAGCGCCTAGAACCGCACGGCCATTCCGGCCGGCTGAACCATAAATGTTTGGTAGAAGAGATCAGAAACAAAATTAGGAAACAGCATCAGAAGAAACGGAGTATTAACTTCAAATGGACGAGAGCACATCTTGGAACTCCTGGGAATGAACTGGTATACATGCTTACACACAAGAAACTCGAGAACACACAACAGAAATCTGCTAGAGATTCGCTTCGTCTGTGATCAGAAGAATGTTAAGGCACACTGAGAAAGAAAAATGGGGAAGAGAATTTGCTGAAACTACAAAAGTGGCGATCACAAAAGATTCTTGCCGACTGTTCAACATCGTCTTTCCGTAAATTTATCGCAGTCATCTAAGTGAACACGGAAAATTAATGTCTTTTTTTTAAAAAAAACCTTTATTGATAGAGTGCAATATAATGATACAACAAAACCCACCACCTTAACTAATTAGTGGGTCTATATATCATACAACATGAAAACAAAGCAGCATTGCTAGAAAAAAAGTTTCAAGTACTGGCTTAACTGTGAACCAGGTTAATCTATTTTATTAATCTACTCTAATTTTAATCTGCTCTGCAACGCTACAGTTGTGCCAGTTTATATATAAACCTACCGTTGTGGCCTGCTCACCTAGGTAATCCCAGTGAGCGTGCCCGTGGCACTGGACTGGCCAAGTCAGTTTGAGTCGCTGCAGTCCCTACTTGGTTATTGTTGTAATTCCACCTAATACTACTACTAATATCTAGTACATTAAATTGAGGGTGCAGGCTGTTTGTTGTCTGCGATATGAAGATGCACCCGCCGGCCTAATCCAGTAGCGTGGCGGATTCGAGTCGTAAGGGCGACTGACCAATTCCGCGCACGGCGGTTTGGGCGGGTACGCCTCAGTCTTTATCAGTTTTGCAATTAACCAATTTGGTTACTAATGAAATCCGTCATGATCTCTTGTGATACCCCGTCAGCCAAATTGTTGAGGACATTGAAGGTATCGGCTCGTCGTACTAAGGCGTAAGTGTCATTTTTCGGTAGTAGAGTCCTTAAATCATGCGCCACATCATCATATAACGGACAATCATAGCTGATGTGCTCAGGTGTACCGTCTTGAGCACTACAGTCACACGCTGGTGTAGCTCGTTTACGAAATTGACACAGATATGTCGGATAAGGCCCATGCCCCGTGAGAAAGTGCAGCAGTCCCCTACTTGGCTCAAAATGACTAATCCCAAGTCTTTCCTTGATGTTGGGCAACAGTTAGAAGACCCTTCTCCCTGTATCTTCATTTTCCCAGGATTGTTGCCACATTCCTCCCCCCCCCCCTTCTTCTCACAGCAAACTTGTCCCCTACCTGTATCCCCAAGATGTTTATTTTTCCTTTGGTAACCCAACACCATGCTGTCTGCTCTCGTATCTTTATGTCTAGTGGACATAACCCCATTAACACTAGAAGACTCCCCCCCACCCCCGGGAGTTGTTCTATATGCTCCAACAGATCGTAATATCCTGTTTCGCTGCACCATTTTCACAGTCATGGCAGGCTTCACCCTCGTGAGCCTGTGTGCCCAGACCCCAAACGCATATCCTACAATTGACATTAAAGTGCTGTTGTAACAGAGCTTGATTAATGCAGGTGGCAGATGAAATCTCTTGTGTCCTATGTTGATTAGTCTACTTAAGACTTCTTGAGCTCGTTGCGGTGTTATTTCTATGTGAGATGTATAATTCCGTTATTCATCAATTACGACTCCTAGATAGCTTGCTTTGCGACGCCGAAGAACTGGTGTTCTTTCTATTCTGACTGTAGGATTTATTATCATACTGCCTCTCAGTAATAGGTATGTTGATTTATGCGGTGCAACCTTCATCTTGACTTCTTGGCACCACTCAGTGAGTAGCGTTATTGCACGTTCCACTTTCGGTTCGAGGTCTTCTAGGCTGCGGCCGCCAACCAACACGAGGAGGTCGTCAGCGTAGGCTATCACGTCTAGCACCTCCTCGCTGAGTTGTAATTTCTCCAGTAACGGTTCTATTAATGTCTTAGTACCATCGGTTCACGCTAGCCAAGTGCTGCTTGTACGAGTGGAGAGCGTGATCAAACACAGATCACTTTTTATGTGTGTGTCGCGGACTTAATGCAGAAAGATATGCTTTAAGAAAGAGTATTCGGGAAAGAGAGGCAGCACGCCGGTCGATAAGCCAGTTTTGGTAGAGCTGTACATGAACGAATGTCACAACTTTTACGATTTAGTATCATATCCCAGCATATGAACATTTATGTTACGAAAAGTTGAAAGAATGATGTTCTACCTGAAAACCTTATATCGATCATACACAAGTTTACTGTTGTGAATATAGTAATTAGTATACTTCTATCGTGTTCTACCTGGAAACCTTGTATCGGCCAACGGAATTTTTCCATTTTAAATGCCTTTCGTCAATACTATTGTAAATCTTCACAATTAGACTTCTTCTTCATGTAGTATTACAAATACTGTAATGGGGCACGTTGAATTAATGAATTAGCAAATACAATGGTGGTACGTCTGGTGGCGGTATCCTCATGTGGGCTTGTTTACAAGGGATGAAATGGAGTCATGGACAGTTTTCTATCGTCGCTTGTCATGATGAAAGATAGGAATCTACAATCCGATTGTGCTTATCGTCTAGTCGCCCACCAGACCCATCACTCCATATGTGGTTTCGGTAAGGCTATATTATAGCATCCCATCTCTCGCTAATTGAGTAAGAATGGTGTGAGAAATACTTAATGACCGCCAGCGAGCGTTTATTGTGTTTTCCAACTTGTAATTGCCGTTCTGTTACTGAACCTTGTGGTTGCAATTAAAGTGCGTGGCAGCGAAACTTTGCAGGCACGCTAATGCGTTATTGTGGAACCGATTAACGGTGGAAAGAATTTGTTCCCATTTTGGCCATCTGGCGCAAATGTGGTGCTGTACAGCATCTCCTAGACGTCTCCGGTGCTCATTTTGAACAGGCTGTATAAGTGGCGGTTGATAATAAAGTCAACATTATGCCTTCCTCACTTGGTTAACCTTTTCTTCCCACGTCCCGTTCCCAGTATAACACTTTTGGGAACATTTCTATACGTCTTTCTTGCATTCGCCAATGACATTGCCGTAGTGCTAACGCGAGTTCCCATCATGTCACCGAAGTGAAGCGAAGTAGAGGCTCCACACGAAAACTGGCAACGTCGGGGAGACCGATGTGCTGACCACATGCCGCTCCATATCCGCATGCAGAGACGCCTATCGGCTGCGGGTGACACGGCGGTCGGACGGTCCCGATGGATCTTCCAGGGCCTGTTTGGATGGGTCGTCTTTCTGGCTTTCACAGCGCCTAATTTGTACCTGACAGCCAAAAGAGGAACTAACTTTTTTCCCTCATTAGAATGTCTGCCAATTTTCGCTGCCATGCAATAATTGAAGCACACATTGAACCTCTGAGAGTAACTTCACTTTAGTTATAACCACCCAGTGTCTGTCTCACCCAGTATCTGTCAGCTGAATTAGGGATCTCTATTTCTATAAGGGATGTCTACAAGTCATAGCCTCATCGTACTTCACTAGCAGTCAAAGACTAAATTTTTTCACCGAGTCTAATTGAAACATTTCGTATGTATGTATGTATGCGATATGAACATAAAAGTGGTCGTGGAGATACACTCTGGTAGTATCAGATAATTCTACTTCTAGGTACTGCTCTTAAAACAGGATACATGTTACATCCTGGACAGTGCAGCAGCAATAGTCTACGAATGACATACTCTACCTTTCCTACTATCTTCTTCATCTTCGATAAAACGTAGAGCTCCAAAGGCACCAGGGATGCAATCCTGCATAGAACATTACAAGTTGTTTCAAAGAGCTTGTGAGACTCCAATCTCTTGTAGTACTGCAGAAGATATTCTACTGGTTTATTGTTGTTGTACAAAATTTTTATTTATTTGAAAATTGATGACAACTAAATCGAAACAATGAGGTTTCCTTAATTTTGTGTGGGACATTATGGCCTGGATACTACAGTCCTTCTACCATCTCATCACTGGCGTTTTAAAAAAAGTTTCCTAAGGTCTATTTTATAATAAAAGAAGTGAATAGAATTTTGCACTCACCAGTTTTATTGTTTATCATATTTGCCTTTGTTCCATCATTAGAAAGTCTGCCAAATTTCGCTACCATGCAATAATTGAAGCACACATTGGACCTCTGTGAGTAGCTTCACTTTACTTATAACCACCCATTATCTGTCAACACTACAAAAACAATTACTTGCAAGCTTGTGGGAAGCGACGTAACATTTGATGTTGTCCAAAAAACCTGTCAGCTGATCTTGTAATAGTTTAGTCTATAACAATTATTTAATGCTTTACCTTTAATCACTTAGTCTACATAACCGATCAACGAAAATGGAAACAAACTGGCACTGTATGGAGGAAGTCTTGGGGCTTCCCACCTCGCACCATATGAGGGTACGTGATGCACTCAGGGACCTTGCCGAACGTGACCGTTTTGGTGGCCCACTTCTTACGATGTGGGCATGCTTATTGTGGCTTGGGAGTACTGACCTCCAAATCTTTGTTGTGACGCTGTACTCCTCCCCCATGCGCACCTCCACTTTTATGGATGGTGATGAACAAGCGCACCGAACAGCACAGGTGAAAGTGTTCTTGGAACAAGAGGATATTCAGCAAATGGACTGGCCTGGCTGTTCCCCCGACTCAGATCGCATCGAGCTCGTGTTAGATGCGTTGGGCAGAGGTATCGCAGTATCTGCACATGCACCAATAACCATCCAGCAGCTGTCAATCGCGCTGCTGAGTAATGGAATGCCCCGCCACGAGAACTCATTACCAACCTTGGGGCAAGCTTGGGAGCACGTTGCAGAGCATGACTTCCCGTCCTTGGTCATTACACATGCTATTAAGAACAATGTCATGCCAAATTTCTATTAAATCCTTGTAAAACTATTGCTCCTTGGAATGGTGAGCTAGCACGATTGTTTTCCAACATAAAATAAAGTCAAACTGTATTGTCAGATTGATTCCAATGTCCACGACACCGTCATGGCGTGGTCGCAGTTCCCGACTCAGGTTCTTCTTCGAAATCATTGACGCATTCCGGTATCGAAGAAACCTCTCTGTGATGACATTGTAGCAAAGTGAGAATCTGGACTATACGAAATTAGTCTGAGCAAAACAGAAACTTTCGACTTTGAAGTACAGTTTGTGTAAGCTCTCCCATTAGTAACTGAGCTATTACCATTATTCTCAAAAGCGAGTGCATCCATGGATCCTACCTAGCTTTTTATGTGATAAGCAGTCTACAGCAGAACTCCAATGACAAAGTGTAACTTGAGTGATTTGGTAAGAAATCTATTATTGCTTTAATGAAATGCATACTTGAGGACGTCTACATCATAGATTATTATTTGTTTCACTAGACGACACAGGAGACTACATTCCAAGACTGACATTCTCGATTCATACTATTTGTCACTTAAAGAAAACAGCTTGAGAGGATCCCAAACCAGCACTGAGAAAATGGTTAAAAACTGATGATTTGAATTATTTATCACAATCGGGAATCAGTTATCCTATAGGCACAACAAATAAAATTACATTATTCAAGTCATTGTTTGTGGACAGCGATTATTTTGAATCTGTACTTGGCAAAACAAGAGGTAGCTTTAGTATACATCCTGCGATGAAGCAGATCGATTAATGTATGATCGATTGTTACACATAATGATAAATATCTTGGCGTGTGACGATGTAGGATCCTCACACTTTGATGTGAAAGATCTGGAGAAAATCATTAAAAGTGTCAATTACTGGGGGCAATGACTACGTTTTGCAGCAGCTGATCGCATAATGGCTGCAGAATGCACGTCACGCCCAAACATTTACATAATAAATAAGTGCCCAGTGGAACTGAAGTGGTAGAGGATATTAGGAAGCCATTTCATATAACTGAGTTTAGAAAAGTAAACCACATGACAATACAAGGCGACCAGCGCACACAGCACCTGGGAACACATCGTCACTACATAAATAGAAATTGCATACACATCACCAACAATTTGGATTGCTAAACTGAAGGTGAGTGACTGAACTGACTACAAAATTATAACGATTCATTGACTTTGAAATAATTCTGTACCAAGCCCCGAAGCTACTGCTCTTACAAAGAAGAAAGGGTCGGTAACTTCACATGGATCTCAAGTACATTTGCGCTAGCCATAATAAGTCAGCAATGTGAAGTAGTGAAAATTTAACTATGAAGTGAAAGTTCGTCGGAATCATTAGCGGAACTCGATTGCGGATTTAAACTGCCTACACTCAACCCAGTCACATGAAACCATCTCTCCGAGCAGTAACTCAGTGACACCCGGTATTCAACAGCAAATCCATCTTGTCTACATCGCCGAACACACGACATAAGAATGCATTTGAAACAAACACGGAGGCTGCTCTGTGAGTGGACAGCTCTCCTGCTGACTCGTACTACCAGAATTGGTCAGAACATACGTCTTTAAACCCTCATAGCCGAAACCTTCAAAATTCCATGTTGGTTTTCGATAATGGGAACAGAATCATCTTGACATTACTTCAGCCATAACTGGTTTCACGAAGCAACAGGAATATAAAACAAGTAACATTTAGGTTGCTGAAAGTGGCTATTTAACATGCGACTTTCAAATACACTGTTCTACCAAAAAAAAAAAAAAAAAAAATTCTATTGCTGATAAAAAATATTGTGATCCTAGTTGTATTTTGAGTGCTGAATTGCAAACTGTTTTTGGTTTTTTTCTGTCAGGGATAGTTTATGAGTAATCGCAATAATATTCCTTTTTTCAGTTTCTGATATAGTGCAGCAAACGTGAGGTGAAATTCGACAAAAAAATGCACATCTTTATGATGTTATAAGTTCATCACATTAATGGAGGGTGGGATCTAACATATAACGCAGTAACCTTTGTGCATACACTTTGAAGCATTTATTTGACATGAGAAATTACAGAAAATTGACAAACTGCCTTGTAATGCACATCACTCTTTTCTCTTGTATTGTGAATCTTTCTTCTCTCGAATGATATTCCAGCAATAATCTGCTAACATAGAAAGTACCAACTTCCCTTCATAGCCCCTTTCTATGGTAGAAATGTCTTTATGGAATCTTTCCCCATGTTCATCCAATACGCCACTACAACTCTCTGTGAAGTAGTCCAGATGAGATTCCATCATATGTACCTTCCAAGACATATTGCACCCCAAATCCTGATATGCTTTGATCATATCCTTCACCATTGCCTTGAAGTTAGTAGCTCTTCTTCTTCCGAGGAAGTTTTCCGACACCATCTTGAAACAGTGCCATGCGATTTTTTCTTTATCAGTTAAATATGCTTAAAAATTTGCATCTTTCTGCAGCTCCCTGATTTGTGGGCCCACAAATACACCTTCCTTTATTTTTGCAGCTGAAAGACGGGGGAATTTGGTAGCTAGATACGCAAACCCACAGCCTGTTGGATCCATGGCCTTCACGAATTGTTTCATCAGGCCAAGTTTGATGTGAAGCGGTGAAAGTAGTATAAATTCAGGAGCTACCAGACTTTCACGTTGTACATTCTTTCCGTCAACTTTCCATCTTCGCCTAGGCCATTTCTTTTTCACGTAGTGAGAATTTCGGTCTCGACTATCCAACTCGCAAAGAAAACAGGCATACTTTGTGTAGCCTTGTTGCATTCCCAGTACCATAGCAATTACCCTGAAATATGCACAAATTTTCCATTTGTGTTTATTCTATTTTAATGAATTTAGCATCCTTTGTACGAATTCGTAATTCTCTTTTGTCAAGCTAGCGTAAGCTACTGGAACAGAGGGTATTTTATTTCCGTTACGGAGGAAAACACCCTTCAGACTTGTTTTCGATCCAACTATGAAAAGTCTCCACTCCTGTGAAATATAAGTGAAGTTCAGCCCTTTCATCAGGCCAGCAGCGTCATTGCAAAATGTCAGTGCTTCGTCAGTTGATAAATAAGAAATAAAGGCATGTTCTCTGTGGCTGAACACACTGATTTTAGTACTTTGGTGCAGTAGATTATACTCTTGTAATCTTGAACCAAGCAGCTGCGCCTTTTGTTTACTTAGTCCTAGATCACGTACTAAATCATTTAAATCTGCCTGTGTTCACAAATGTTGCGATGACTCGCTTGTGCAGTGATATAAAGAATCTTCATCTGTGATTTCTTCAGTACTAATTATTTCACTGTCACTCGGAATTTGACCTCGAGCTCTTGAAGGTACTGGAAGGTTGTTGGAATGCTGCACTGGCATTCTCGCTGAAGGCAGATCTGGGTAAACAATGTGCCTCTTCGACTTTTTGTTTGTAAAACCCTGAATTTATGTTAGACAGAAATAACAATCAGTAACATGGTCCTTAGGCTCCCTCCACACCATGGGAACAGCAAACAACGCCACACTCTCTTTACCTTTCCACCACTGAATTAGTTTGCAGTAACATGTAGCACAACAGAAATGTGGTGCCCATTCTTTATCTTGGTCTCCTACCTCTACTCCAAAGTAATGTTTGTATGCTTTCTTTATGACTGAAGAAATTTTCTTCCTATTTCTGGCAAAAGTGAACTTCCCACAGATGTAGAAGAAGTTGTCCGGCTTATATCAACATCCACGAAGACGTAGCATTTCTGCAAATTTAAAAATACCACTTTGGTAATACACCTGTATTAAATTAATAGTAGGGAACTAGAGGAACGCTGATGTGTAAAAACAAGCAGTCGTTTTACCTTCAGCACCAGGCTCAATCAGTTTACACACAGGAACTAAAAAATTCAGCCGTGCTCAGAAATATGTCAGACAGTTACTTGTCAGCCAAAACACCCAGTCGTTAAGACTGACACAAATTGCGGCTAACACCACTTTTGTAAACTCGATGCACCTGCCCCTAGGAGGCGTGAAGCTTTACTGCCGAGACAGCGACCGGCTGTCGCCGTTCGAGTTACTGAGATGGTTTAGGTGGTCTTAATGACATAGGTGTGGCGGGGGATAACATAATGATGTCTGATTCTCCCCACCTGCTGTTGCACAAGAAATTATCACGTACTATCACTACTGGATGCGGCAACATACCCGTATTTCTCTATAACGTCTCTGTGTTTGCCATGAATTGTGAATATACATACATATACATATTACATAAAAAGTATCCCTGACAACGATATTTTGTTTACATATTTGAATTTCCCACGGTAAAATGGTCTAGAAGCACATACTTTAATATCAGAAATAGAACCCATGTCGAACAAGACTGTCTCCCCAGTGTGCAACTGTACCTACTTTGTTAGTGAGTGCTTGAGTCGCTTTATTCAGTGAATAATACGAGGCCTTTCAAACCAAGTGGATACCCATATGCATGGATAATTTTTCCCGTTTTATTAAAGTTTAATTTAAAGTGTTTGAACCTCGTGCCTGTCCAGGAAATTAGGTCCCACTTTAATTATCGACGTGTAGTTGCCAACTGTAGTTAAGAACGTTGATTTATCTTTACAGTGAGGATGAAAAAATGCATGTGTGTTTCAATTGCGTCCACCCTTTCACTGTTTCATGTATCGTCCCCTTTCTCGCACTTGAGTATGCCGTTCCCAGTAGTGAGCGCCTAGACATGAGTGTGTACAGATTCTTTTGTGTTAGTGAACCATATATAGCGAGTAGAGACTGCTTGGTTGGCCACATGTCCCTTGTGCTATGGCTAATTAGTGCTAAATTGGATTAATAAATTCATAGTGACAAATTTAACAAACCCATCTCTCACATTGCAGTGCCACATCAGACCCTGTACCATTCCAGAGGATAGCCAGTATGTCCGATTGTCACTAATTTTAATTGAGTGAGAGTTGGTTTGCGAGAGGTTGTCAGTTGACTATAAGAGCTGTTCACTAAACATGTGCTCCCATCTGTAGTGTCATAGTCGAAGTTATTTCGAGTTATTAATGGTGTAACCTGTAGTACAGACATATATTTTAGGCAATACACCGAGCATCTCCTCTAAGAGTGGTCAGGCGCATTTTCTCTGCTATTCTAACAGATACCAGAAATTTCGCTTTTACATTGTTTAGCTGGAGTCAGCACAAACATACATTGTTCGTCATGTCTTTCATCTGACTCATAGTGTCGGTAGAAAGCATCAGGTTGTTTCTCATTACAAACAGAACTATGTTAAAAGTGGAATTTTACGCGCACATTCAATAGAGCACTCCAAAATTAATCTAGTGTGATATTTGTTTTATCGTTACGTATTAATAGGCACAGTAACACACCAACAATAAGCAGCAGTCCAGCAGCGAATCAGGAGCGCTGCATGCTAGGCGGTAGCAGTCAGAGTTGACCAGGGCAGTGCCATCGCTGCTGGAGTACTGGTTAATCTTCCCGTTTTCTGTCCCTACTTGTACATATCGATAAAACGAAAATCGCAGTAGACTAATGTGGGAGCGCTCTTGCCAAGTGCTCTGTCTCGTAAAATTCCGCTTTAAGAAAACATTTCGTTTGTAGCGGGAAACAAATCGACGCTTTCCCTCTATACTGGGTGTCGCATGATAGACGTGATGAGTGATGTTTGTTTGGGCTAACTCTACTGCACAATGCAGAAGCGTAGTTGGAGATACCTGCCGAAACACCAGAGAAGATGCGCCTCACCACTCATAGGAGGGACACTCAGTATATAAAGAAAATGGTTCAAATGGCTCTGAGCACTATGGGACTTAACTTGTGAGGTCATCAGTCCCCTAGAACTTAGAACTACTTAAACCTAACAAACCTAAGGACATCACACACATCGATGCCCGAGGCAGGATTCGAACCTGCGACAGTAGCGGTCGCGCGATTTCAGACAGTAGCACCTAGAACCGCTCGGCCACCTCGGCCGGCTCCGTATATCCATATTTGTTGAAATTGATCCTATTTAAATAAGTACGGCAAGCATGTCACTTTATTGGAAGTGACAATCGCAGAACGAGTGTGCCTGAGATGTCTTTCATCAGTGTAGTAGTATCCTGTCCACTCGTCTAATATAAGATGCTTAGCAAGGTAATTTCTCGGATCGCTTGACACCAATTCAAGCAAATCGTATTAATGGAGGTCATTACAGTAAGTTAAATTCTCAATACTTAACTTCGCTTCTTCACAAAAGTGTATCGCAAGCAAATGGCGACATGGAGATAATCACTGTCCTTCCGTATATACATTTTCAATACAAGCAAAACCGTTCAGTTCATAAGTCACTGCTGTAGCCTTTGCATGATGGCCGGTCTTTCACTCTGGCTGCGGCTAGTTTTTTTTTTTTTTTCTTTTATTGTGATTTCATTCTCCTGCCCCATATGGGCAGGCAGGGGTTGGATGGCAGCGGCACAATCCACCGCTCTTCAGCCAAGTGACATGACAGCTAATAAAAGGAGAAAATTATATATATATATATATATATATATATATATATATATATATATATATATATATAAAGGCGATAAAAAGGGGGACATAAGAACTGAATAAGGGGAGACAATGGAGGGAAAATATACACTGACACGGAGACGTTCATGGAGGGACGATTAAAAAAAGTCTAAATAAATTTAAAAAATATAGTTGGCGATTCGTAGAGCACAAAAAAGACACTGAAGTCACACGCACAGTTTAAAAGTTGGCCACAGTATTAAAACACTCCAGGACAAAGACATCTTAGAGCCACTTTAAGAGATGAAACACACACGACAAAGAACAAAAACTGCCAGCAGGGACCTGATGAGGGGCGTCGGCTAGGCGGTGCGGAGCTTTTATTCTCTTCGTGTAGATGCCGCTCCAGTCTTGGTGTCGTCCTAGTCACCATATTATTGGCTGCCGTCGTCTCATAGCCCTCTACACTCTTCCGTTCTTGATGTTCATGCCGGCGCTTGTCATTACACCGGAACAATCTGCCGACCCAAGTTTACCGTGCACAATGAGCAGCAAATAACAGTCGACCAAATTCGGTTTTGGCTCCGGCGCAAATTTTTAATGTGTCAAAAAGTTTCAGGTTAATCCATCATTCTATTAAGATGGAAGGTAATGCTGTGGTTCTGTTGAGGTGAAGTTTTAGTGTTGCTAAGAAGATGAGGGTTTTGGTATAACTGGTTCGATAACTCGATTAATTGGAGAGCAAAGTGTCCGAGATATAGGAAAGTGCAGGTTAAATTAAAAAACTTTAAAAATTCCGTAATTTTTCGAGATTTATAGGACCAACCGGACATGGTACGCTGGAGACGTTCAGTTACTGCCGCGCTCTGCCTATCGTTATGTGAGCCGCGTTTTCTATCACAGCGGCCGCCCCGCACCCCTGCGCAAGTGGCCGCTCCATCACTGTCTCCGGGCTGGAGACGCGCAGCCTCGCACCGTCGCTGCAACACAAATTCCATCACGAGCTTCCGCCCCCTGGCGCCGAGCGCGCCAAAGTTTTATAATCCCCAGGCTTACGGGAGGAAGTCGGCTGCCGGCTGCCGGCGACTGCGCTCTTCGGAGACTTCTTACGTAAACTGGAAGAGACTGATCTTCTGTTTTATCGCTACGTTACCAGCAGTAAATGAATGGTCAGAAAATTATGTGTGCTGACATTCGTCTCCGCCACTCTTACCACAGTAGTGTCCTTAAATCGCATTTCTAGGAAAATATACCGGTCTTTTTTGCAGCTGAGCTCGCTGCTGCAAGGACCCGTGCTCGAATGCCTGATCAGACATCTTGATTTTTGTTCCCGTCATTTTTAAATAATGCTTGAGAGATTTTAAGACCAATACCTAGATGGCTTTTGACAACTCCGAATGCACTACAGTTTTAAAAAATTTCAAGGTAGGAGGGATAAAACGCAGGGATAGAAGGGTTATTTACAGCTTGTACAGAAACAAGACAGCATTATTAGAGTGGAAGGAGATGAAAAGGAAGCTATCGTTGAGATGGGAGTGAGATAGAGCTGTAGCCTATCCCTTTCGTACTTCAGCCTGTACATTGAACCAGCTGTGAAGGAAACCAAGGAGCTAAATGGAAAAGGAATTAAAGTGCAGGCAGAAGGATTAAAAATGTTGCAGTTTTGTTAGACACTGTAATACTGTCAGAGATGGCCAAGGACTTGGAAGAGCAGTTAAAAGGAATGGATAGTGTCTTGAAAAGAAATTGTAAGATGAACAACAATAACAGAAGAACAAAGGTAATCGAATGGCGTCGAAGTAAATAAGGCGATGCTGAGGAAAGAGTTTATCGCCCCGTCGACAATGGGGTTATTAGGGACGTAGTATAAGCTCGGGTTAACAAAGGATGTGGAAGGAAATCAGCCGTGACCTTTCAAAGGAACTATCTTGGCTTTTTTCTTAAGCCATTTATAGAAAGCACATAAAATACAAATCAGAACAGCCGGACGCGTATTTGAGCCATCGTCCTCCATAATATGAGTCCTGTGTGCTAACCACTCATCTAACTGCTCGGCTTCGATGTTGGAGCATTGATTAAGAAATGAGACACTAAAAGTTGTAGAGGAATTTTGTTATTTTGGCACCAACATTCAAGATGCTGACTGAAGTAGAGAAGATAGGAAAAACAGACAGGCAATATGAAGGAGTGCATTTCTAAAAAAAGAGCAGTTGTTTAACGTAAAATTCAAACTTGAGTATTAAGTTCAAATGGCTCTGAGCGCTATGGGACTTAACTTCTGAGGTCATCAGTCCCCGAGAACTTAGAACTACTTAAACCTAACTAACCGAAGGACATCTCACACATCCATGCCCGTGGCAGGATTCGGACCTGCGACCGTAGTGGTCGCGCGGTTCCAGACGGTATCGCCTAGAACCGCTCGGCCACTCAGGCCAGCGAGTATTAAGTGGTCTTCTCTAAAGGTACCTGTGTGGAGTGTAGCTTTATAAGGCAGTGAAACGTGGACAACACACTGATCACATATTAGGACAACAGAAGATTTTGAAATGTGGTGCAATAGGACAATGCTGAAGATTAGATGGTTACATGGAGTAGCATGTAAGGATGTACTGAATCGAACAGGGAAGAAAATAAATTTGTGGCTCAACTTGGCTAAAAGATTGGCTCGATTAATAGGGCACGTCCTCAGGCATCATGAAATTGATAGGTAGGTAATGGAAGTATTGGTGGTAAAAATTGCAGAGGGAACGAAGGCTTGAGTATAGTAAGCAGATTCAAATGGATGTGAGTTACGGTAGTTGTGCAGAGATAAAGAGGCTTTTGTCGTGAATTCCTTCACTGTCCTTGAACACCTATGTCTCGAACGGCCTCTTCGTTGAACGGAGGTAAACCGCAAACTACGTTTCCTGTTTCTTCCTCTTCACAACCCTTTCTTTGAATCTTTTTATATGCTCTGCAAGCTTACTAAGAGTAGCATTGTTATCGATTTCTTATTCTTTTCCATTCGCATACTGAGCGAGGTATAAATGAATACTGTTGCTAGCTGGGGAACCCCTTAAGAACTGCAGCACAAGAACTTATGCATCCTGTGGCCAAATACTTTCTTCCTGTTTGAAGTAGAAGTATCTATGTCAACAAAATAGATATCCATCCGAAAAGCGCAATGAGGACTGCTACAGGAAATCATAAATTAACACCGAAATACTCGCAGTCTGTTCACGTTAATATTTCCCCTCCAAATCTTGTACGAGGGCAGGCAATAACACAGGAGTAGACGAAAATCAAAAGACTTACCGATTCAGGAAACACTGAACAACTTACCACGCATCTCAATGGAATCTGGAAAACTAGAGTCAGTAAACAATGGGTAACTCGCCCCAAAAAGCTGTGACCTAAGACAAGAATGGAGAAACCAGAGAACGTCTTTCTACGGTCACTAGAAGATAGATCCGACTGTGGAAACCCCGGGAGCGAACCAGCTAGAAAAAAAAGGTGCTCCGTCAACGGTGTCAGTAAAGGTAACATCGTGACCGAAGCAGGGCTACTAAGTAGGGAGCTACCGATGATGACCAATGCGACTGATGAATATGGGGACGAACAGGACCACATTTTGTGCGACTGACCAAAAAGAAGATTCATGGGTGCCTGGAAAAACTTCATAGACACAACACCTACAGCTGTCAACTCATTAGATATTCAACTGTGATGGGAAATAACACTACTTATTTATGTACTCCTGGTTCTCCCAATTTCATTATTGCCCACCCAGCCCTACGCACACACACACACACACACACACACACACACACACACACATATATATATATATATATATATATATATATATATATATATATATACCGGTATAGATTTATAGATTTCGTGATAAAGTTCTTTGTAAATTGTAATCATTGAGAAACGTACAGAGATTTACTCAAATGTAGAATCTAACAGCACGTGAATATTGTCCAGTAGCTTTGTTTCTAACACAATTTTTCGTTCTACATTTGAAAGGATTTCACTGATTTCGTTCAATAATAATTTTCCTTGCAAAGAAAAAGTCTGCTTGTTATGAGGAAGCAATATAGGCTTGTATGTTAGCAGATAGTTACGGGTCTCAGGACAAGTTGTGTTTCAGGGAGACGTCATGCAGCTCATCAGATAAGGGTAAGCAGAACAGTTATGCTGTTACATCAGTAATACATAAAATAAAACTTACAATATATCCTTCTGGAATACAATCTTAGTAATACACACAAAATTTCATAGTGTATACCAGGAAATGGTTCATCAGTTACATGTATTATACATTTTTTTTTGTCTTATTGAGCACTTACGTCTTTTTCCTTTCATGTTTGGTACGCCTGCATAGTGCCCACTGACCTGCCTATTTCATTTAGCAATTTAAACTATTTTCACGTTTCACGGCGTGTAATGTGTCTCACAGACAAGAATTATAAATATTATTGTCCATTGCGAGCAATCTGTGGTGTCTTCGCAAGGCAGGATTCACCCGTAACATCACATATTTAAAATCGTTAATGTTCACGTCCAGAGCGTTCCGTGACGACAATCGGGCCTGATGCAGCCACTATTGTTGCATACCTGAAGTGGAGTCGCCGTGCCTGTTTACTGTGCCTTGACACGATCTTGCGAGTGCATATTTGTGTCGAGTAGTTCATCAAACTCTAGTGTTGATACAGATACATCGTACTGTTAGCCCAAGTAAGGTAAGTGGAAAAATCACAGTCACTTTCCTATGCACTAGACTTGACGTTCACGTACGTTTGCTGTAGTCCGCTCAAGATTGCTTGATAGTGAACACTCGTTGGAGTCGGTTTCATCCAGTCAGAGCGCTCAACGTCACGCCCGCACCGTTCGCCATTGCCAAGCTGCCACAACAATTGGTCAATACACTTCTAGTTGCTTAGGCGGCATTCTTTCTTGCGTTTCGACCGCAAGTCGTGAGTGTGGCACTCTTATTTAGTATTTCACTACACATAATAAACCACACCAAAAACGAAACCCACACACACTCATACATACACAAGATACTAATGACATGCTCTGGATACTTCCGTACAAGAGGCGATACAGTGTCATACGTGCAGTTATAATCGCAGAGACCGGCTTACATTAAACAATCTTCGCACGACATTTGTTAAGCCGAATTTTGAACGCTGCAATTCATCGTTACGTCTAGGATACCGCAGCCACCAATATAATTACTCATCTTAGTACTGAGGCATAGCGCACTGGTCAGCCCGGTCAGCGTTTAACCGACCATGTGAATAAACGTACGTTCGAGTCTTGCCAAATGTGGAGAAATTTCTTTAATTTCGATATGTAGTAAAAAGAGTTCATTATTTCAACTCAATTAATTTGGTTTAAAAGTAGTTCTCTAATTTATAATTCTGTGCTACGTCATTTTAGTCATCGTATTGACTTTTTTGTTTGTTCTTGTTTCTCTTCCTATCCTTTTTTCGTTTGAAATGTGCCTGTGTCGCCTATAATCTTCAACCTAGTGCCAGCAAGGACTGCTCGCAGATCACCAGTTGGTAACGCGGCAGCTCGTGTAGGTAGCGTGACGACAGTTTTCAAATACCGGTAACCAATTAGAGCGAAAAGTTACACTTTGCTTGTACCGCTCAAACTGAATTTTTCATGCCTCGAGATTGCTCGTAGATGTTAGCATAATTGCCGTGAACAAAGCGATCGCGGTTTTAGCGCTGCTGCGGATTGTTGACCGCCGTTTATTCAATACATTGCACATCAAGATATGAGTTTCATTTCTGGGCTACAAAAGGCGTCGTCTGCCGTATTTCAGTCATTGGTTACTTTAAATCGACTGTCGACAGAGCATCTCGCATTTCCAACATACCTCGCAGCGACCACTTCCAACACTGCTGCGCGTTACACATCAACAGCATTTCTGAAGTGACCTGCTATGTTTTTGTGTCACCTATAACGTAGCAGTAGCCTGCAGACGATGTGGCAGCAATGTAGCGGCTGCTGGCATACGTCAACTGTACTGTAATTTTAATCTGACTATATTATCACTCTCAGGAGAGTCATAATTGTTCGCTTAACTCGAGTACTACCACCTTTAGACAAGGTTAATGGTAAAAAATATCTTGCACTTCGCTTTCATATAGAAACAAACTCTGTCGTATTCTGCCCCCACAGATCTTAAAACATGACATGAAATACAACTAGAATATTCACACTGGGATGAGAAGTTCCGCCTTATACAAGACACCTTTTTTCTTTTGTTTCACCCATACATGTTTCAGCACTTTTGTGCTATCATCAGTGGGTTCTATTTTTATTTTTAACTGTAAATTTGTTGTTAACATATTAACGTTTTCGTCGTTTACAACATTATGTGAAAGTTGCATTTATAACTTAATTGGCGAAAAGTAACATACCCTACATTATATTATTGTCCTCTTGTTTTGGTAGCTGTTATGCTACACAATATACAACATGTCATCTGCAAACAGCAAAACGTAATTTATTTTCTATTTGTTATGTATTTACGAACGGAAATAAGACTGTATCACGTTTTCTTTCTGTAACTTACAGTTTTGAAGTTGTGGTACGTTTTCCTGTTTTGTTGGCGAAGTAAATGGGCTTACTTCTTTGCCTGTGTCCGTGTGGTAATGCAGTTTTTCGATTACTCAAAACATAGGCGGAGTTTTCGCTGCCATTAAGTGTTGTTGTGGCTGTGTGGCGTTCATTTGTTTCGTAGCGTGTTCTGCTGGCTGAGGCGCGCGAGTTTGAATTGTATTTGGTGTTAGTTGTGTGTGGTTTATGTGGGTTTGCCTGTGTGTGATGAGTACTTGGGCAGAGAGAGAGAGTATGTGTGTGTGTGAGAGAGAGGGAGAGAGAGAGATAGAGAGAGACTGAAAGAAAGAAATAAAGAAAGAAAGAAAAGAGAGAGGATTTGTGTGAAGCAAAATAAAAAAGGTGTCTTGCATAAGGTGGAACTTCTCACCCCATTTTCTTAGCAAGCACGGAGACAACAAGAAGAACTGCACCACAAGATGATTAATATTCACACTGTTTACATGTTCCATAGCAAAAAAAAAAAGAACTTTCATTTATTGGTGGTGGTGGTGGTGGTGGTTAGTGTATAACGTCCCGTCGAAAACGAGGTCATTAGAGACGGAGCCGGCCGCGGTGGTCTAGCGGTTCTAGGCGCTCAGTCCGAAACCGCGCGACTGCTACGGTCGCAGGTTCGAATCCTGCCTCGGGCATGGATGTGTGTGATGTCCTTAGGTTAGTTAGGTTTAAGTAGTTCTAAGTTCTAGGGGACAGATGACCACAGATGTTAAGTCCCATAGTGCTCAGAGCCATTTTTAGAGACGGAGCGCAAGCTCGGGTGAGGGAAGGATGGGGAAGGAAATCGGCCGTGCCCTTTCAAAGGAACCATCCCGGCATTTGCCTGAAGCGATTTAGGGAAATCACGGAAAACCTAAATCAGGATGACCGGAGACGGGATTGAACCGTCGTCCTCCCGAATGCGAGTCCAGTGTGCTAACCACTGCGCCACCTCGCTCGGTTTTCATTTATTGCCAACACTGTGACCGTGTTTGTTTGACTTATTGACCTGAAATTAACAGAAATCCCTACAATTGCGAACATCATTCCCATATGTCGAGGATTCAGGAAGTCATTGTTTTAGTTTCAGAAATATTATTCTTTGTATGTACTACACCAGTCGTAACAATAAGGGAAACAAATTTCAACCACAAAAAGGAACACCTGTATAACAATGGAAGACGCCTATACTGGCTACATCTTCATGGCAACAATAGGGAAATTGTGAGTCCACCTTGTTTACTGATTTATTCCCCAAAACTGTTTCTACGACAAATACCGTCATCATCAGTGGGTCTATAAACCTTATTTAGTGTATGTTATGTCATTTTCTTTAAGAATAGCCTTCATAGGAGTAGGGCACGTTAAAACGCGCGGGACTCTTGCTGACGTCAGGCTCAGCACTTCTGGTGTCGTATTACATTTGAGATACTAGCACATGTCATATGTTGCTGACGTCAGTATCAGCGCTTCCTTACCTCCAAGGCCATTCCAGGAATAAAGACATCCTGCCACATATCAGGGTAAGGGAGGAGAGGGCCCTGTTTCCTGCCCGAGCCCCTTGCTATGCACCCAAATGTAGTAAAGTATCTGTACTACAGAAAAATCTATCAACTGTTTTTGTATAACTGACTTCCAGACATTTGTTTGAGGACTGGCTCTACGGTCAGCATAGTAACTTTGATTTGAAGCTATGTATCATTCGCCAATAATTATTGGAATGAGGAGAAAGCATATTTCTCTATAATAATTAAAAACCAACATTTTCTGGTAAAATGTTAAAAAAATGAAATAAGAATTTGTATTTGTTGAAACTGAATTTTACCGAAAATACCATGCAGAAGCGCTGAAAAATCGAAATAAAGTCCCAGTTCCTCCTGTCACCAGCAGAAAAATCGCAATTTCTCCATAATTAAGTAAAAAACCAAGATTTCCTTATTAAATATAAATAACGATTTAGGAATTCTTATTTATTAAAAGTGTGTTTTACCTTAAATGCCATAAGCTCAGAAAAAACGAATAAAAAACAAACCCTGTTTCACATTCCAGTTCCTCCTGTCATCGGCAGATGTCTGCATTGAAAAATTAAGCCGCGCAGGATTAGCCGAGCGGTGTAGGGCTCTGCAGTCATGGACTGTGCGGCTGGTCCCGGCGGAGGTTCGAGTCCTCCCTCGGGCATGGGTGTGTGTGTTTGTCCTTGGGATAATTTTGATTAAGTAGTGTGTAAGCTTAGGTACTGATGACCTTAGTGGTTAAGTCCAATAAGATTTCACACACATAAACATTTTTTTTTTTTTTTTGAAAAATTAAACAGTCAAACTGAATTTGATCTCTGTACCACACCAAGAGATGACTTCATTGTTAAAATAGCCTTAATTCGTTGGGTGTAGCATGAGTAAGTAGTTCTCACTATTACCAACAGATGGTGAAGTGTTGCTTTCTGAATAGTTAGTATAATATGCCCCAAACGTTTAATAGAGGCTAAAATATATTAAGAATACATTTTCTGTGTGTAAATAAACGTGTAAAGTAAGGACAAAGGGTCATGATTTATTATAGGGGATGTATTTTTTGCTGTTCAGATAAAGAATGGTCCACAGAAATGTTTATATATTGCTCTGTAATGGTAGCTGAAGGCAGTCGCCGTAACTTGTTTCAGGTTATATAAAAGCAGGAGCTCTGAGCTCTCTCTCGCTCTCTCTCTCTCTCTCTTTCGTTTTTGATGGCTGCTTCATAAAATGTAAGTGTCGCTCTCGTATCTGTGACTTTCGGTCAAATAATTACGTTAATTTAATTACAGTAGCTGTGTTTGCGTCAAGTAACGTACTTTCTTTTTCCATTAATGCCACATCTCAATTTATTATACTGTACTTTAGAACAATTTCAGGCTGCAGTGAGGGAGAGTTGCCGACGAATTGTCTGCTGGACACAATTGAACGCTACTAGTGTTCAATTAGCATTTATTGTATAAAACTTTAATTTCAGCGTCCCTGAGATCTCTTTTACCGATTTTTTCTATCAGTATCCAGGGAATGTATTTACGCAAACTGCGTAGTTTTGAGATTAGTCACTGCCCTCCAAACAGTGCCGTCGGTCAACGTTCTCGTCGATCTGATGGGAATCTGATCCTGTATGGCGGACTGAAAATTCAGTACTAAGCAAGTAAAATTTTTGTATGCACCATTCTACCATAGGAGGACCTTTGCCACCAGCAGAATCGATTATAGAGATTTTTATAATATAATACTTTTTTTAAGAATCAGTAATATTATATTGGCGTGACCAACGTGTTGCACGAACAAAAAGTTGTAGCCTATGATGTTAATTGATGCTTGTTTGTTCTATTTTTCGTGAATCAACAGTATTGTTGGAGTGAAGAAATAACTGATAACGGCTACACGAAACTGAAATGAAATAACTGATGTAACTGGAATTAAGGCAGACTCCAAGGAGCAACACGGAAAAAAAGGTATTGTTATCAACATTTTTCCAGTTGCGCCTGTTTTTTGTTGTCTGAAACGCGTAGCTCATTTAATTCCTGGTCAATTTAGGATTTTGTGCATTTTGCATAGTTTCCAACAAGTGCAGTAGCCACTGTTGCTAAATGGTATACAAAAATCTCTATAATCGATTCTGCTGGTGGCAAAGGTTCTGCAATGGTAGAATGGTGCATAGAAAAATTTTACTTGCTTAGTACTGAATTTACAGTCCGCCATACAGGATCAGATTCCCATCAGATCGACGAGATCGTTACGCCCAAGCAAGATGAAAACGAGTGATAGTGGACTGCTCTAATTAGAATCATCCATCTCGTCATTTCAGGGAGGTAACAAGTAGTTTCTGGTCAATTTACGCTATTTATTCAGTATGTTGCCGAGAGATTTATTTTGAAGTATGTTTTCAATTTGTGTTGTGACAAAGCCAGGAAAACATGAATACAAGGATTCTGCAAATGGTAGTGTTTCTGAAAATAACGTCGATGGCGGTAACAATAGTACCGATCCGACGGTGGCAAAATCGAAAACTTCAAATGTGGAGGCAGAAGCCAATATGCAGGCATGAAGGTGCTGAGCAAATACCTTCTCTCGTCGTAGATTCCTTGTCTTTGTTGTTCAATAAAATTGCTGAGATGATTAACGCACACAATGAAGCTCTTGCCTCGCCCATATATACTACATTAAATGAACGAGATGAAACGCTTGCTTCACGACTAAATACTACCTTTGCTGACATCTCAAATAAAGAATACGTTGGTTGAACGTGACAAACAATTGGTCACTCAAATTTCCACTTAGAAAAATGAGGAATTAGTAACAAATTTAACGCCGGTTTAGGAACAATAGTATCCGAAATTACCAGCCCTAAGAAGGCACATAAGGATTTCCCAGGAACCATTTCCAAACTGTCAGCCGAAGTGGAAACAATACAATCAGCACAGACGGCAATGGAAGATACGATTCGTGAAATAACGCGACGTGTCAACAGCCTGTCCGTAGAACCACGAGAAGAAGTATTGAAAAAGCAAGAGGCTTGAGCAGAAAGAAATGTTTACCGATAAAATAAATTCGGAGTGGAAAGGCGCCATACGACGCGCTGGGAGCGAAGCGATGACCGAACCTGGCACGTCAAAACAAACGCTCCGCTCGGAAATACACTACATAATGCAAACGATACATCACGACCTTCCACAGTAGGGAGAGGAAGTTCGGTCACAGGTGAAAGAAGTGAGCCGTGCGATGGAAACAATACCACAGCCGTCACGAGAGACAACGACTGTCGATATCAAATGCAGGATGCACACAATGGAGGTCCACGAAGCCCATGGCCACACTTCGAAGCGTAGCAGTCTGTGAACCCCGCATTACAATAATCACGTAATGAGATAAGGGCAGGTGCAACCTTAACAGAGATCTTTCAGGAAGATAACGTGTTAAAACCCCAACAATTTCAGGTCTTTATCCTCGACATGCCGTTTTAATGTCTGGTTACATGATAATGACATCCTCTTGGGTAACATATTCCGGAGGCAAAATAGTCCCCCATTCGGATCTCCAGGCGGGGACTACTCAGGAGTACGTCGTTATCAGGAGAAACGAATCTGGTGTTCTACAGATCGGAGAGTGGAATGATAGATCCTTTAATAGGGCAAGTAGGTTAGAAAATTTAAAAAGGGAGATGGATAGGTTAAAGTTAGATATCGTGTGAATTAGTGAAGTTCGGTGGCAGGAGGAACAAGACTTCTGGTCAGGTGAATACAGGGTTATGAATACAAAATCAAGTAGGAGTAACGCAGGAGTTGGTTTAATAAAGAATAAAAAAATAGGAACGCGGGTAAGCTACTACGAACAGCATAATGGACGCATTATTGTAGCCAAGACAGCCACGAAGCCCACGCCTACCACAGTAGTACAAGGTTATATGCCAACTAGCGCCGCAGATGACGAAGAGATTGAAGAAATGTACGATGAGATAAAAGAAATTATTCAGATAGTGAAGGGAGACGAAAATTTAATAGTAATGGGGGACTGTAATTCGATAAAAGGGAAATGGAAGAGAGGGAAAAGTAGTGGGTGAATATGGAATGGGTTTAAGGAATGAAAGAGGAAACACAGAGCATAACTTAATCATAGCTAATACTTGGTTTAAGAATCATGAAAGAAGGTTATATACGTGGAAGAGGCCCGGAGACACGGCAAAGTTTCAGATAGATTACATAATGGCAAGACGGAGAATTAGGAACCAGTCTTTAAATTGTAAGACATTTTCAGGGGCAGATGGGCACTCTGGTCACAATCTGATAGCTGTGAGCTGTAGATTAAAGCTGAAGAAACTGCAAAAACGTGGGAATTTAAGGAGATGGGACCTGGATAAACTGAAAGAAACAGAAATACAGTAGAAGAAGATTTGGTAGCTTTGAGAGACGATATAGTGAAGGTACCAGAGAATCAAGTAGGTAAAAAGACGAGGGCTAGTAGAAATCCTTGGGTAACAGAAGAGATGTTGAATTTTATTGATGAAAGGAGAAAATATAAAAATGCAATAAATGAGACAGGTTGAAAGGAGTACAAACGTCTCAAAAATGAGATCGACAGGAAGCGCAAAATGGCTAAGCAGGGATGGCTAGAGGACAAATTTAAGGATGTAGAGGCATATATCACTAGGGGTAAGGTAGGTAATGCAGAAAGGAAAATTAAAGAGACCTTTGGAGAAGAGAGAACCACTTGCATGAATATCAAGAGCTCAGGTGGAAAACCAGTTCCAAGCAAAGACGAGAAAGCAGAAACGTGAAGGAGTATATACAGGGTTTTTACTAGGGCGATGTACTTGAGCGCAATATTATGGAAATTGAAGATGACCTAGATGAAGACGAAATGGGAGATATGATATTGCGTGAAGAGTTTGACAGACCACTGAAAGACCTGAGTCGAAACAAGGCCCCGGGAGTAGACAATATTGCGTTAGAGCTACTATTAGTATTGGGAGAGCCAGCCATTACAAAACTCTTCCATCTGGTGAACAAGATATAAATGAGACTGTCGAAATACCTTCAGACTCTCTTTCAAATTCCGAAGGTGGCAGGGGTAAAATACAGGGAGCGAAAGGTTATTTACAATTTGTACAGAAACCAGATGGCAGTTATATGAGTCTAGGGGCGTGAAAGAGAATCAGTGGTAGGGAAGGGAGTGACACAGAGTTGTAGCCTTTCCCTGATGTTATTCAATCTGTATATTGCGCAAGCAGTAAAAAAAAGTAAAGAAAAATTTGGAGTAGGAATTAAAATCTGTGGAGAAGAAATAAAAACTTTGAGGCTTTTCGATGATATTGTAATTCTGTCAGCGACATCAATGTCCGGGAAGAGCAGTTGAACGGATTGGACAGTGTCTTGAAAGGAGGATATAAATTAATTCAGGTGATACTCAGGGAATTAGATTAGCAAATCAGACACTTAAAGTAGCAGATGAGTTTTGCTATTTGGGGAGGAAAATAAATGACGATGGTCGAAGTAGAGATGCTATACGATGTAGACTGGCAATGGCAAAGAAAGCGCTTCTGAAGAAGAGAAATTTGTTAACATCAAGTGTAGATTTAATTTTTCAGGAAGTCTTTTCTGAAAGTATTTGTGTATAGTGTAGCCCTGTATGGAAGTGAAACATGGACGATAACTAGTTTAGACAAGAAGAGAATAGAAGCTTTCGAAATGTGGTGCTACAGAAGAATGCGGCAGATTAGATGCGTAGATCACGTAACTAATGAGGAGGTACTGAATGGAATTGGGGGGAAGAAAAAATTTGTGGTACAACTTGACTAGAAGAAGGGACAGGGTGATAGAACATGTTCTGAGTCATCACGGTATCACCAGTTTAGTATTGGAGAGCAGCATGGAGGTTAAAAATCGTAGAAGGAGAACAAAAGATGAATATACTAAGCAGATTGAGAGGGATGTAGGTTGCAGTAGGTACTTGGAGATGAAGCTTGAACAGGATGGAGTAGCATGGAGAGCTGCGTCAAGTCAGTCTCTGGACTGAAGACCAGAACAACAGCATCCCAGACAAAAGACAAGTCCATCCAGTAGTTTCTCTACGTTCATCCTGTAACGCATTTCCTAGGTCACGAAATGAGAGACAGAGAATATAATTCTTTGCCTCACATATACAAAAGAACGGTGCCTTATGGGCTACCAAAGCCATAGAGAACTGTATGCATTATATGCAATTGGAATACGCTTTTCTTCCTAAGTACTGGTCAGTAGGCATACAAGAACTCCTTAGAAAACGTGTCATTGGCCCAGAAATGTATAACCCAGAGCAGGGTGGACTGAGGAAGTATTAAAAACAAACATTAATTCTAACTAAAGTACATTAATTTAACGAGATTCTGGAAAAGACAAACTGCTTGCGTACGTAAGGGAAAAGTTAATGAAAGTTAATAAAAGTTCTGATTTTGATTTCGAACACTTTTTGTCAGTGCTCAATGCCATGGACCTAATACAAGAAGATGCGAGAAGCATCGTGGGCTACAATGGATCGCAGTACACGAATAAGAATGGACACGACCACAATAATAACCGTAACGGCCGGTCGAAGTGTAAAGGCGGCACGGCGCAAACCGGACAAGCTAATCATGACGACAACAGTGTTGGCCCACAAAGCGGACGGACATTCTTTCAAACTAAGAGACCAAATAATAATCGGTACCATCCCGGGTATCAAAATAATCCAAACGGGAATCCACAAAACAACTATAGATGTTAAGGGCACAATAATCAGTGGTCGCAAAATGGGCTCCATTATGGCAGTCGAGCGACGGAGTGGAGGCAAGATTTTGAATGAGCTGATAAACATGCTCCGATATAATGCTGAGACCTACATCCATCAGGACTCATTTAACGAGGTAGACAATAATATTCAAAGTCCCTCGGTGTAAGGACAAGCCGCTTTTCAAGCAGTTGTGAGACGTATTCCCACGACAGTGATTTTAGATACCGATGCATGGCGCCAGAGGCCTAGCTGTTACGTTACAGGCACGGATAGGTGTAGGATTCGAGAATGGAGCGGATCAATGCACGTTTCTCGTCGTGAAAAATTTAGCTGTGTCCTGTCTTGTAGGGATGGAATTCATGCGGGAACAGGACGTAAAGATCGACTTCCCACATGGGAAATACCATATAAAGTTACGAGATGAGTTTCTTTTGAATCTGATAAAGAGACTGTGCCAAGGAATACAAGTTAAAATTATTTAGAACAGAGTGCTGTGGGTGCAAGACCATTTACAGTACACGAAGCTTGCACCTGAACTGAATTACAGTGGGCAAAACGAAATACATTCTTTGTTCATACTATGCAAATCCGATGAGGCGAAAACCTTATCGGACGAACAGAAAACGAAATATTGTATATTACTGGAGAAACATGTCCAGGTATTTTCCTTAAAGCCTTTCGTGATTAAGGATTTTATGTTTACCGGATGGAAGTCATAACGCATAAAACTTATTGCCAAGCCACCAGTGGCTTGTTACGGAGCCTTCCCTTTCAGCATACACCAGCTATTATTTGCTGTTAGAGAGGTAGGTGGAGGGGTGCGCCCTTTGTTTGATACCCGATCTACCAACAAAATAATTGTTCCACTAAGAACCAAACCGGAAGTTTTAGATGAGCAGCTACAGAAATTCCACGGAGTTCGATATCTATCATCAATAGATCTCTGCTGTTTGTACTGGAAAGTGGCGCTCTCAGAAGATACACAGGAATACACCGCTTTTATCTTCGCCAGAAGATCGTACCAGTTTCAAGTTTTCCCCTTAAGTCTGCATGTCAGTGCTGGAGTATTCATTTCGGCGCTGGTTACAGTTTTATTACCCAAACTGTTAGACCAGGTCACACTATATGCGGACGATTTGCTAATCGCAACAGCTACCAAGGTGGAACACCTGTGGTTTTTAGACAGGGTGCTCAACAACTTTCCAGAGTGTGTAGTTACTGCCAACTTGGACAAATCTAAATTCGCAAGGAATCAGATCAGATTCCTTGGACACATCATTTCGCCATCAGGAATTTTGCCTGAACCCAAAACGATTAAGACCATAGGAAATTTTCCCTCCTTCAACTAAGAAGCAGTTGAAGGCTTTTCTCGGCCTCGCTTGTTTCTTCAGAAAGTTGTGCCAGATCAATCTATGAACGATCCTGGATTTCGGAACATATTGAGAAAGAATGTGGTACGCATTGTCTGACAGATGTCAGGAGACATTCAACAGAATTAAAGAGGCACTGGTGAAGTCAAACATCTTGCACCACCCGAACATGCAGAAAGTTTTCTGCAACATGACGGATGCGTCGTGCTCCAGTAAGTGGCATACCTGTTTCAGGAAGATAAGGTCTATGATAAAGGCGAAATTAAGGCAACTAATTTGCTAAACCGTGTGCCCACAGAATGTGAAAGGTCGTGCTCAGCCACAGAAATAGATGAATTAGCCATGATTTGGTCCTTGAACAGGTTCGACTGTTGTATACATGGTAAACGTACCAAAATATACTGTGACCATCAAGCCCTGAGCATTCTGCTGTCATTACACCAGCCACTAGCCAGAGGGACTCTCCTGTTACAGGAGTATGATTACGACATAGTCCATATTGGTAGCAAAGACATTGTGGTAGCAGATGTTCTATCCAGGCTTCCACAAGGTCTACCAGAGTATTCGGATCTTATGAAACAGATGTCACATTTCAAGGTACTTTTAATGAAAGATACACTGCATAAACGGTGTTATCTAGAAATATGCAGAAATATAGAGACACTATAGGATGCAGGTACAATATGGACAAAAGTAACACGCACGCTCGCGGAACAGCTTAACCATAAGTTGTCATAGTACTACCAAGTGCGCAATAATGTGCTGTTTCATAGGCAAAGAAACCAAAGCGATTCCTGTTGTGTTTACACTTCAGAAAAATTTTAAGAAAAGGTTAAATGGCACACATACGTAGCATAGGAACACTCTGGTGTCGATAAATGCATATGGAACATTGCACAGCACTGTTACCTTCCAAAGTTGCACCGTTGCATGAGTAGTTTGTTACGCATGTGCACAATGTGTCAGAAAAGTAAACCATCTAATTTTTCTAGCGAAATAGCTCTGCATCCTATACTGACTCACAAACCTAGAGATATTATTTCGATCGATGTATCTGGCTCATATCCACAAGGAAGAGGAGGAGTAAAATACTTGGTCGCCTTGTATGATTTAATTTTCAAAGTATGTGGGATTGTATGCCACCAAGTCCGTCACTGCAGCACCCGTAATCAAACGGATCAAGTAAGATTATATTCCGAGATTCGGAAAACCGGATGCCATATTATCCGACAACGCACCAAATTTCACTGGCAGAAAATGGAAAAGTTTTTTGTTAGAAAATAGCATCAAGCAGATTCTGATAAGTGATTTACATACATAATTAAATCCTACTGAATGGATTTTTCGAGAATTCAAGAGCTTCATTAGAACGTATGTACTTCACAAGCAAACCAAATTGGTTGAATTCGTTATGCCATTTAAGCAAGTGGTAAACAACCTACCGCATACTTCCACACAGCAAACGCCAGCATCGCTCATGTTTAGTACGCCTATGAGAAACGAATGGGTGAATCCTCTTCCCCAGTTTCTGACAGTAAATTGTCACGTAAGGAAAGAATTAGGCAAGCTTTGGTTGCCTTTAGTTCAGCAGCCGCTTTGAGAAAACCAACGTATGATAAGAAACTGGGAAAGATGAAAGAATTCCAACTTGGAGATAAAATCTTGCTGAGAACATACACCAGATTTCCTCTTTTATTAAAAAAGAACAAGAAATGGCAACTAATGTACACTGGTCCACGTAAGATTATACGAATACCTCACGAATGAAGTTACCTATTGGCCTATCATGAACGATTAAAAGTTAAAGAAATTTATGACCGAGAACATCTGAAGAAATACGTTTAGCAGAGATGTCAAACTACTTTGTCTTTCATATTTTATCTACCACTCTGTATTGTGAAAGTATGCACTTTTTAAACTTTTACGCTGAACCTGTCATATTATGATAGTGTATTGCACAATGAGGATTGCGTACTTTTGTACCAAAAATAATGATCTTTTAGTTTTAAGTATCTGCTGAATATAAGAAGTAGTTAGGAAGTGTTTCTATGTGTTCCCATGAAAGTATGTTTATGTCGTCAAAAGTGACTCTATGAAATGAGAAAGTATATCATTACACCAATAGAACTGTCAAATACGAAAATGAGGACTGAGTATTCTGACAGTGAAAAGATTATTTTCAGCATTAGTTGTATCATGTGTAGAATTCTGACGCCTCATCAATAAAGAAACACCGTGTGAAAGCGTTATTAATGGTCGCCGTACACGAACTTTGCTATTATAGACTGAGTGAAATGTTTTTTATGCAACGACTCTAAGCAGCGACTCTGCGTGACGTTCTTGAAATGCCTGTGATGAACACTAAAAACACTAAAAAGCGTAAACGAATACGGTTTGTTGACGAACTCAGTGGATAAGAACTCGACTCACTTTGGTTGGAGATAAGCCATGATGTGTAGACATTGTTGCCAACTACTAACTAAAGGGAAAATAAGGTTCATAATTACAGACCTGGATCGCAAGAATAATATACCCGAAAGACAATAATGAAAGTGAACTCCGTTGTACTAATTAAATTTTTCCCTAGGGCAGCTCTGCGATATTGAATTAATTTTTGTAGAGCTGAGACTCTTTGCTTTGATTTTCATGTATCAACGGCCGTATCTGGTCGTCATGTGTATGGGAAAAGCAGGAGTGGGGGCCTGTCTAGCCGCCAGAGCCGTTCGAACGCGTTCCAACTACGGTGGGTGTCTAGTTAGATAGCGGGTTTCGTGGAGTCGCCGCCAGAGGTCACCCCGCGAGCCGACGGGCTCCACCCACACCCCCAGTGTGTCATCGTCAGAGGCAGCGGCAGTGGCGCCTGCAGCTGCAGTGTCAGATCAAACTCAGGAAGATCCACCTTTCGGACGCTTGATAGTCGCAACTGAGCAGTCTTCAGCGGAGTGCATCCCGTCAATGTGCTACCTCAGCTATTAAGGTGTAAAACCAACCGACGAACACTTTGGTTTGTGGTTATTACTGGAGAACCTGGACTATTCTGTTACTGATGGTGGTAGTATAAATTGCACCAAATTGGCTGGAAGAAGTTAAGTGCGTTTACACCCATTACAAAACTCGGTTATGTGCAAAACTTGTTCCCACCTTAATCAAATGCTGTTTACGATGTAAGGAAACAACAGTACGATGCCTTTGTGATTCACAGTCCGATAGATGACTCCGCTTCACCTTACCGCTCTCTTGGACAGGAAGGAAGGGAAGTCATAATGAGGTCACATACTTGACTGGTAACTACATGAATAACATTGCATTAAAAAACTGAATAGCTGAACTTGTGCTGCTTAGAGCTAGGTATCCTGGACGGAAAAAGTTTGATTCAGCTCTAGTATAGCGAAGCGCACAACTTGAAGGTCTACAAAGGGATCACATATTTGTATCCAATGTGAGGACAACATTATTTTCCAAATGATCAAGGCTTAGCACTGATACGGCATAAGAAATGGAAGAACATGATCGCAGGAACAACTGAAACTTGTATCAAGAAAATTGTTGAAGCCCTTATATTACTTATGCACTCCACCTCAAAATAATGAAACGCGGTAATTTCATAGACATTAAAAGTGCTACTGAGACTTTCTGTTTGAAAACCCCTAAAATTCCATTCAAACTACAGTTGGTAGAGGTGATTCACAGTGATGTGGAAGATACGTTTTGTATCTCATTGTGAAACTCATACTTTAGCGCATGGAATAGGCATATTATTGTTAAGAAACATCCTACTACAGAATTAACTACTTTGATTCTACATCAGTTACGTTAGTAGAATCCAGGTATTCAGCCATTTGTATCCAGAGATATTTGTAATACGATGCCATTCCTGGAAGGAAAAACGAAGCCTTCTAAAAGGATATCCTTCATTGTGTCCCAGATGATAATTGTAATGAGGAGGAGGAGATGGGAATTGATGCTTATGGCAACAGTGGTGTGTGTGAGGAACAGCAGGAATAACTAAATCTCCGTTTCAACTCATTGTAAAAAAAATGGTGCAAACGGCTCTGAGCACTATGGGACTTAACGTCTTAGGTCATCAGTTCCCTAGAACTTAGAACTACTTAAACCTAACTATCCTAAGAACATCACACACATCCGTGCCCGAGGCAGGATTCGAACCTGCGACCGAAGCAGTCACGCGGTTCCGGACTGAAGCGCCTAGAACCGCACGGCCACCGCGGCCGGCCAACTCATTGTAAGGAAAACAATAGTGTCTTATGTTCATTTTTACATACTCCTAGACAACAGTTTGAAAACACTATAAATTAGTCCAATGAAAAATGCTATAACTTTTAATTTTCTTAATTTTCTACAATAACAAATATATCCGAAGGAAAATTGCTCAGTATGAATTAAATGTAGACTGTACACATAAAAACGAACGTTTGTGAAAAAAGTATTGCTGTGTAACATGGTGTGAATACTGTTTGGACTCATTTCAGGTTTTAGTTTAGTGTTGGAAAATTTTTTTATTCCTGAAATATCACAATTTTGGACTTGTCCAGTTTTCGCAATTTTTGCGGTCCACTTGCTTGTCATCAACAGATGGCTGCTTTTGTAAACTCTCATAATTCCCCCAGTGTAATAATAATAATAATTATTATTTTATTGTCATTCGGCCATTATAGCAACAGACAACGTTAAACATATTATACAATACAACTTATAATTTAAAAGAAGCAACCTGGATTGTTATTAAGGCCCAATGGAGGTTTAAATTAATTATTTGCCACCTCTACGATGCTTATTAGTTGCCAAGATGAGAACCCAGTGTGCAAATTGCCGGAGAAAAAACGTCTGTAAACACAAAAATGATATGTTTACGTCTACTGTCACAATTTTATTTTCCACATACATACACATACCCTTAAATTGTGAATTCTCGATTTATATGCTCCGATGCTATTGTATTACCGAAACTCTTCTTGCTGATTGAACCATGACTGGTTGAGATGGGGATTATGAGAATAGTGTGAAACATGTGTCAACAGCTCCCCCTTAGCAGCGGTTTTGTTGGATACTCGCCACTTGCTGCATCAACAAAATGCTTTTGTATTCTGATCATATGGCTGTGCATTCCAAGAGGTATCCATGAAATACTTTCTTGTGCATACAAAATGTTGCCATTGATTTTAAGTTTTCCTTAATTCTCAGTGCAGTTTTGGCTGTAAGTTAGCTCTACAGTAGTTTTCAACACACACACACACACACACACACACACACATATATATATATATATATATATATATATATATATATATATATACACACTCCTGGAAATGGAAAAAAGAACACATTGACACCGGTGTGTCAGACCCACCATACTTGCTCCGGACACTGCGAGAGGGCTGTACAAGCAATGATCACACGCACGGCACAGCGGACACACCAGGAACCGCGGTGTTGGCCGTCGAATGGCGCTAGCTGCGCAGCATTTGTGCACCGCCGCCGTCAGTGTCAGCCAGTTTGCCGTGGCATACGGAGCTCCATCGCAATCTTTAACACTGGTAGCATGCCGCGACAGCGTGGACGTGAACCGTATGTGCAGTTGACGGACTTTGAGCGAGGGCGTATAGTGGGCACGCGGGAGGCCGGGTGGACGTACCGCCGAATTGCTCAACACGTGGGGCGTGAGGTCTCCACAGTACATCGATGTTGTCGCCAGTGGTCGGCGGAAGGTGCACGTGCCCGTCGACCTGGGACCGGACCGCAGCGACGCGCGGATGCACGCCAAGACCGTAGGATCCTACGCAGTGCCGTAGGGGACCGCACCGCCACTTCCCAGCAAATTAGGGACACTGTTGCTCCTGGGGTATCGGCGAGGACCATTCGCAACCGTCTCCATGAAGCTGGGCTACGGTCCCGCACACCGTTAGGCCGTCTTCCGCTCACGCCCCAACATCGTGCAGCCCGCCTCCAGTGGTGTCGCGACAGGCGTGAATGGAGGGACGAATGGAGACGTGTCGTCTTCAGCGATGAGAGTCGCTTCTGCCTTGGTGCCAATGATGGTCGTATGCGTGTTTGGCGCCGTGCAGGTGAGCGCCACAATCAGGACTGCATACGACTGAGGCACACAGGGCCAACACCCGGCATCATGGTGTGGGGAGCGATCTCCTACACTGGCCGTACACCACTGGTGATCGTCGAGGGGACACTGAATAGTGCACGGTACATCCAAACCGTCATCGAACCCATCGTTCTACCATTCCTAGACCGGCAAGGGAACTTGCTGTTCCAACAGGACAATGCACGTCCGCATGTATCCCGTGCCACCCAACGTGCTCTAGAAGGTGTAAGTCAACTACCGTGGCCAGCAAGATCTCCGGATCTGTCCCCCATTGAGCATGTTTGGGACTGGATGAAGCGTCGTCTCACGCGGTCTGCACGTCCAGCACGAACGCTGGTCCAACTGAGGCGCCAGGTGGAAATGGCATGGCAAGCCGTTCCACAGGACTACATCCAGCATCTCTACGATCGTCTCCATGGGAGAATAGCAGCCTGCATTGCTGCGAAAGGTGGATATACACTGTACTAGTGCTGACATTGTGCATGCTCTGTTGCCTGTGTCTATGTGCCTGTGGTTCTGTCAGTATGATCATGTGATGTATCTGACCCCAGGAATGTGTCAATAAAGTTTCCCCTTCCTGGGACAATGAATTCACGGTGTTCTTATTTCAATTTCCAGGAGTATATATATATATATATATATATATATATATATATATATATATATATATATATATATGTATATAATTTACTTAAGTAGTGCCAGTAAGTGATCTGGGTGTATCCTGATAAGTTATACAGACAATTTAGATGAGGAAATATTTAACTTGAAGGGCCGTACACCTTACGAAGTGCAGTACACCAATCGAACTTTCGTCTTCAGCAAGCGCTGCTTAACCTAAATGTTTTTAAAATAGTGCAAATATGTAAGTTGTTTCTATTTTACTATGAAATACAGGCGCTTTAGATGTGATAGTATTGAATTTGGAAGTCAAATGTACTCTTCAAATGTGTTTTGTGCTTGAAATTTCAGAATTTTCTGTTGGTGCAAAGTATGAATATGTAATTATACTTTGCAGCTAACTATAAGCTTTGCTAGTCGACAAGTTATAAATATTGTTACCAAAGATTTTACTTTTAAAATACTATCGTTGGAGGTGTTACACCTTAATCACCTTCTTTCGTTCTGTTGTAGGTAAACATAGGAGAAGCTGTACAGTTTAAGTGTTACATTTTAATAAAATTCTCATCTCTCTTCTTTCCTAAAGTAGTGTTTGCCTATGTTTTCCGTGTGTGTTTGTGCATATATGCCGTTTGGCAGTGAGTATTTTTATTGTATGTAGGTGTTATGTGGCGTTATGTTGTAGGAAACACAATCTGTAAACGTTTTAATGCGTGTTGGCTCCGCAGTTGAAATTGGTAAATACTACAGCTTTTCGTTTTGAGTGTGATCTCAACTATGCACAATAATTTCGAATAAAAACAATAACTGCCAATCAGTACCATCAATTATATTTATACAGTGACACATAATCTTCTTCTTCCCTAAATAGTTGGTGGGACACTACTGCAGAAAGTAATGTCGTGTCAGCATGGTCTGTAAATTGACGCTATTGAAATGACAATAACCTTTACGAGTTTTAGATGAGAAGATAGCATTGTGAAAGTCGATAACATTCTTGGAACAAAGAGTGGGACTAATTAATTACTTTCAGAATGCCAATTTGTTTGTCTGCTTGCTAGTATTTTAGCCAACATATATTTTCTGCAGTTCTAGGCCTGATCAAGTTAGCTTTACAACATCACTCTTTCATGTCTAGTGTTTAATGTCAACTATGTATGTAGAATATTAATTTCATAGCCACAAGTGTTTAGGGATGAAAATAGCATCGAGGAATGTAATTTGATAGTCACTGATTTGAGTGTGTGTGTGTGTGTGTGTGTGTGTGTGTGTGTGTGTGTGTGTGTAGAAAATAACATTCTGACACTTGACATAAGCACAGCACTCTCTTGCATTGCTGGTGTTCTTTTGCAGGTATTTTACACACTTAAATAAAATTGTGACACTTAAGTAAAATTGTGATTGAAAATATGCGGAACTGGTTGTGGGACATTGTGGAATATTCGCGTCTAAGCCCCTGTAGCTCCACGAGGTCCATTATGTGGCGGCACGATGCATAGCCTTCAAAACATCGTATGCAGCGGAGGAACGTTCCAAGCAGAAAACTGTCATTGAGTTTCTTTTGGCGGACAACGAGAGCATCGCAGATAGTCATAGCCTATTGCAGAATGTCTACGTAGAACTGCAGTGAAAAAAAGCACGGTGAGTCGTTGGTCGAGCCATATGTCATAAGAGAGCATCGCAGATAGTCATAGCCTATTGCAGAATGTCCGATCTCCCATTTGCCGGCTGGCCGCACACAGCTGTGACTCCTGCACTTTTGGGATATGGGGATACTGTCATTCGAGGTGATCGACGGATCACAAGCAAATACCTTGCTGCACAACTGGTCGTCTCTGTTGGTAGTACTGTCACGTTCACTAGCTGAGGTGCTCAAAGGTGTGCACCACTGGATTCCTTGCCGTCTAACGAATACCATAAAGAGCAACGAGAGACAATTTGCACATTTCGAGGCTGATGGTCAGAATTTTTTGTTACACACACACACACACACACATCCTGAAATCAGTGACTATCAGATTATATTCCTCGATGCTATTTTCATCCCTAAACACTTGTGGCTAAGAAAATAATATTCTACATACACAGTTGTTTGTTGAGTTCATCACTTCGAACTTAAAACAAAACTGCAATCCATGAAGTGGCATGACACCACCTATCCTCTGAAGAAAAAGTTCATAGGTGCACCCTCAGCTGGCAAAGCCATGGCCACCATCCTCTGGGACTCTGAATGGATTATTCTGTCTGATATCCTCCCTCAAGGTGATAAAATCAACTCTGTATTGTGCAAAACTCAGGAAACTGAAGAAACGGCCTTAGCGTATTCACCACCACAAAAATGCAAACGAACTCCTCCTTCTCCATGAAAGCGACGAGTCTCACACAATCTGTTTGGTTAAACGAAGCATGCACCCTGCAGGAAGCAGTATGTTGCTGATAGGGTTACTGATGCAGCAAGATATTGGCTCCGAGTCGACAGGTAGAGTGGCACCGTGCGGGCATACATGCCCTCCCCGGATTCCCACTGAGATTGTGTTGAAAAATAGAGTTTTGTGGCCATGAGAGTAGAGAATAGTACGGTACGTTGGAATCCTGAATAAAACCAACCTGCTTTCAGAAATATATATATGTTGCATTACGTATTGAACACATGTTGTAGATGTGGGTAATAATTCATTTGCAGCTCTGTTCTGCCTTACACTATGGTACATTAATCGAATTATAAGCTCTTACAAGAGCACCCATGTATTGATGATGGCAACCAAACTGAGCACAAAGGAGTAGTTGATTTTATTTCTCATTATGAAGATTTTTGGAATAGTGTGTAAAGTAAAATTCGTCTTCAGCAACTGTGTATTACTAATTCGCTAATTACACAGCATAAGCAAGTGGTGGTTTTTAACTATTCATGGAAGGTATGTGTCATACACGCTCTCATCTACCATAACAAGTTTACCTGACTGTTTAGCAGGCCACATATATTTATGGATGAAAGTAGCATTAGGGTACTTACTTCAGAGTTGATAATCGTGTTTTAATCCCCAGGTCTACTGTCATGTGTGTATGCGTGTGGGTGTGTGTGTGTAAAATAGCATTGTGGCAGTAGATGAAAAGAATAGACTTCTTGCATTGCTGACGAATTTTCATTTCTACAGACCGTTTAGACCGAGAAAGAATGTTGTAATGTTATGTATGCATCATAGATATGGAGAATAATTAATCTGTGGTCCCTACAGTGTTCTATTGCTTTGATATCAGTTTTAGACGCAATATTTCAAGCTTGACTACCGCTGTTTACTCTTGTCGACACGTGTATTTTAAGCTATAGCTCACAGGTGTGTATCACAATCCAGCAGGCACCTCATACTAAGTCGTTTGGATGTCACAGCACGGCAAGACTTGTCAGAAAGCGAGAAACGCCCAGAGTGCAAATGCAATACTGCGGATATTTCCTGTGCATGTGTGTCATATGCAGCTGACCTGATGTCATATCAAGACAAGATTTGTCGGACAAGCAGAATGTTCAGCTTGCAAGTACATTCCTGCCTATGCCTGTCCGCCTGCCGTTTCCCACTGACCAATCATCATGGAACAGTTTACATACGGAAAATATTTAATTTGGGGCTTCGAATTTTACACATACGCAAGTGTTGCTTTACATATTTTCTGGAAAATACTTTTCAATATGGTGCAACAATTCAATTTGTTCAGCTACTTTTGAGCTGCTTGAAAAATACTTTGATAGATACAAAGTGTTTACAAACATATGAGTGTCAAAAATGCTATGATATATCGTAACATCTTAAAGATGTCCCATGTTTGGGAAAGGATCATAAATTCACTTATGCAACTGAAACGCCTTTTACACTACTACAGAGAGACATTGATTTTGTGAATATTAGAGCAAATACTGTTATATTAACTATAACGAGGTTCCATGTCAAAGATTTTATTATATATATGGGTAAGGCAGAAGATAATTAATTTACATTAAGCATCATGAGAATTGTAATAACATATAACTTTGCTACTTTAGTGCAGATAGGTGTAGGAATATTACATGCTTTGGAGGGTGGAAAATAATTTTGGGAAATTTTTCAGGTAAGGGGTGTTAGCTAACACAGTTTGTTCATTAAGGATATAGTCTGGTTCAAATGGTTCAAATGGCTCTGAGCACTATGGGACTCAACTGCTGTGGTCATAAGTCCCCTAGAACTTAGAACTACTTAAACCTAACTAACCTAAGGACATCACACACATCCATGCCCGAGGCAGGATTCGAACCTGCGACCGTAGCAATCGCACGGTTCCGGACTGCGCGCCTAGAACCGCGGGACCAACGCGGCCGGCGATATAGTCTGGGGTGCTGTTTTTGTGTTCGTGTATTTCTTTTTCTTCTAATATATTCATAGTGGCTCCTTTTTGTGATAGAAGTCAAATTTTTAAGTTGTTCTCACTGTTTCTCACTGAATGGCTTTCTTCAGCAATATGGGCTGCAAATGTAGATTCGTTCAAGTTTCCAACCCTTAAAACATCAATGTGTTCTTTGTATCTAACTTCAAAACTTCTGCCTGTCTGTCCAATGTAGAATTTCGGGCATGTATCCCATTCGAGCTTGTATATTCCTGATTTACTGTAGGGACATCATAGATTACTTTTTGCTGTAATTTATGAGTTGTGGAAAAGCTGGCTGTGATATTCTTCTTTTTTAAATACGTTTGCTATTTGGTATAGTCTCATATCATTCTAGAAGTCACAGAGAATTTCAACTCCAATCAGTTGCGTGACCACTGAAGTAGTGTATGCGTACTTACTTTTATCTGACAGTGTCTTTTGCGTGCTCCAACTTTTTGTTCAGGCAGTGAAGATTCATATCATATTAGGTAACCGTAAGAATTCATGTTGAAATTATCTGGTGGCGCGTATCTCGCAAAACTAGATTTTAATGAGGCTTACTTACAATTACATCTGGAAGAGAAAACGCAGCAGTTCTGCGTCATAAGACTCTACACGGGATTTATTAATACAAGAGGCTGTCATTTGGTAGGCAGTGCCCCAAGGTTGTTACAGAAACTCTTAGAACATTTGATTAGGATGGTACCTAATTCTATGAACTACCTCAATGATACTGTCGGAGGGAATACCTCTGGAGATCTATTGCATAATTTGCAATGTGTATGTCAGATTTTATAAACTTCATATTGGAAGTGCATCAAGGGAACGTGCATATTCTTCCAGCAAGACGTTAAATACATAGGACACAGTCTGTCACAGTAAGGCATCAGGACACCACCGCATCTCACTGAAGCAATTAAGAACCTTCCAGCCCCCAAGGATCTTTAGCAATTACGTTATTTTCTAGAACATGCCAATGACTATAGGATGTCCGTTCCATGTGCAGTATTCATAAGTGAACCACTTCACATATAGTTACGAAAGGGAACAAAACGGATTTTGAACTCTGATTCCCAACATTAATTTGACAATTTGAAACAATATTTTCTAGACGCCAAATGTCTCAGAACAATTGATACAAATAAAATATTAATTATTGCAGCAAACGCTTCCAAAAGACATAATCGGTGCATTTTTGTGATGTAGACAAGCTGGTTTAGAAAGGCCAGTTGGTCTCACAAGACCTCAAACGAATTATGGCCAAATTGAATAATTTCTCTCTCTGTTAGCTTTGCTGTTAAAAAATTCCATGTTCACGTTTATCGCCGAAGATTTATTCTACTTAACAATCAATCACAAGCCGTTGCTAGCTACGCGAGTGTTCTGAAACGTAACGGATCCGAATATTTTACGTGAAAACTCTTAAAAATCTTTAATTATAACAAACATTACTAAAATTTTAGTTATTTATTCTTCATGTCAATAAATTTTCAGCCCCCTCTTGTAAGAGAACACCGAATTGTACCGTGTAACATGGCGATATGTACCGTAACTACCACACTGCGTGAGGAACAGCATGCTGTTATCGAATTTAGAATTCGAAGAGTTCGTCCACGTATGGAGCACCCTCTCCATTAGCGTAACAATGCCGGACCATACGAGCGCACTGCGACATCTGCAACAATCCGGCACATTGGTATCACTGTTACTGATCATCCTCCATTTAGCCCCGACTTGGTCCCATAAAATTTTCAACTGTTTCCAAAACTTAAGGAATTCATTGAAGACTTCTCCTCGATAATGGTGAAGCGGTGCAAGCACGAGTCAGGCTGTGGCTCGATAAATAAAGTCAAACAAGATAAGCGATGGTGACAAAAAACTGGTTGCTCGTTGGGAGAAATGTGTTCGTCTCCTGGATGACTATGTTGAGAAATAAATATGTAGACACGAAGAATAAAGTTGCAGAATATTAATAAAATTTGTTACGTTTAAAAAGCGTTAAGGGTATTCACGTAACAAAATTGTAGGCCTCATTTTTGAGCATGATCTCATATACAATGTGGACCAGATTACAACTTTTCTTCCGGAAAAGTTTCCTACTTGCAGTTAGATAACTGCTTTTATCAAATTATGATTATGAAATATTTTTCAGCTCTACATCTCAAAACATGGGTGTAGACTTATGTTAAGTGGCAGGTTTTGCCAAATTGACCATCATTCTAATTATGATTCATTTATTTGAAGTAGGAGACACCATAAAATCATAATGTGAGCAATGCACTTCATTATGCATCCAAGTAAGAACTGTTACAGTGTTTGAGAATTCCTTTAGTTTTTTTCTGTAATTTTACACTCTGGAGTCCTTCC
This sequence comes from Schistocerca nitens, assembly GCF_023898315.1. Taxonomy (NCBI): domain Eukaryota; kingdom Metazoa; phylum Arthropoda; class Insecta; order Orthoptera; family Acrididae; genus Schistocerca; species Schistocerca nitens. The sequence continues at coordinate 233,794,107 of NC_064622.1, forward strand.
TTTCTGCCAGCAACATAGCCAAGCTGCCAGGAATATTTTCCCACAGGGTCGTAAATGTGTTTCTTTTTGAAAGCCCTGAGCGAAGAGACGGTCGCCTTGGGTGGGAGAGGCTGGCGAAACTTCAGGGCTGCGAGAAGCCTTAACAATAATTTTTGACAGATAAAGAACTACGGGACGGAAAAACGTGACACACTCTGAAAGCAATTAACGATGCCATAACAAGAAAGGAGGCAGCCAGCCGTTCTCAATCAAACAGGGAAAATGAACTCAGCTCGATTCATGAAAATTAGTTTGCTAGCCGGGGGAAGGACTTGAATGTGTGTAGGTGCCTTACCTTTCATTGGCCAGGATTGAAAATCCCCCTCTTGGTGGGAGAGATTTCCGAACATGAGCCCCTACATTTAGAAGCAGTTAATGTCACTGGTTAATCACGTCAAAATACGCAGTGGAAGTGGATTTTCTAAGATATTTCTGAGTTTTCACTGCTCGGAGCTCTCAATCTGTACCATAATTACCTAGAGACTTTCTGATGTTGGGATACCTAGCACAATTTCTGTAATAGTGAGGAGAGAATATTACGTCTTGGGCAGGCAACAAGATCCCTTCTACGTCGGGAGCTCAGCAGCAATGTTCTTCTCTGGAAGACTGGCAGCCGTTTTCGCCTCCGTCTTGCAGAACTTGTCCACTGTCGCAAAGTGGTTGCAGGTGCTGTGGCTAGACTCAAAGTCTGCGGCCACCACTTCAGCCACTTGCTGTGGAACAACTACGTGAGTATGTCGAGAAAGTGTAGCAGTTGGATGCGTCTCGATCAGTGGGCTGCGAACTTGGTCATTTCGAGATTGGATTGGTCTACCTAAGTTCATTTTGTCCACTCACTTGACTCACTACGCGCCTACTCCCGGGAAATGGTGCTTCCATATAACTTTCTGGGTCTGTTATTTCTGGTCTGGTCTTCATTTCTTTTGGTTTGTTGCATTCACAATCACTGTCGTTTACGGAAGGACTTTTTACCACTTTATTTCCAAACCTATTTCCACCAACTCATGTGTGGGTCTCAACGTATCATTTTGTGAATCTCATTGAATCATTGTCCGTTCTTTTCTGGCTGTAAGTTCAGTCCACGTTTATTAACGAACCATTACATTTTTGTGATAAATTTAACTTGGTGTGACCATAAATTTCGTTCAATAGTTAAATAAAACCCTTCTTTAATATGTTTATGTGGGCTTCTGACCTACGTTATCATGTTTGTTAGGGCCAACTATATTGTCATTTTAGATTGCAGCAGTTTCCGTTGCACAACTTTTCATTAATAAGTTTCACATGATTTGAAGTGTGGGACCACCTGTTATTGATTAGGTCATCGTCATAGGAGTACGCTTAGCACCTAGCCTTAGTCTCACACGCGATATCGCAATTGCCAACAGGTCAAGGTAAAAATTTTGATTCTTCTGCTGATACATGTTTCGCTTTGGATATGATCTGTCAAGACACAGGTGAAAAGGTTTCTTTAAATGCCAAGTATATAGCGGAACTTGTGAAAAAGGATCCATTGTTACACAACAAAGAAAAATTCATTGAATCATTGTGGTCTTCAGATAAAAAGTAAATCAGTTATCCGGAAATAAAATCGTACTGGCAGAAGACAAAGGCTCTCACTATCCACAGGGATGTCGTTCTGGTATACTCAGAATCAGGAAAGAAACTTGTAGTGATTTCGGAGGTACTAAAAGTACTACAAATGTTGTTAAAGTGTCACTATGGCATCATATGTACCGAACACCCTCCTTAAGAACATTGTTATTGGAAAAACAAGGGCATTGAAAAACTGTCACTGATGCCATGCTCACCGACGGTAATGTTTTACCTCGTCACAGGCATCAAACACTTGATCTCACACCTAGGCGATGCTGGAAAATCTTTGGTAAGCTACAGGCTGACTGCTGTAGAAGAATTTTATAAATTTCCATTGTATTGCAAATGCTGCCTGTTACTTCTAAGAGTACAATTTAAGCTTTATCTCGAGTTTTCTCACTACAAGGGCAGCCGAAATCAGTGGATACAGACATCGGCACTCAATTTTCATTGAGGGAGTTCAAACTGTTCAGTGAACGAAACGGTATCTTACATTTCAGAACTTTCCAATCAGAAGCAAATGGACTCGCCGAAAGGTTTGTAAGACTATTCAAATCTAAAATAAGAAAATTAACACGGGCGTATAACGCGGACAATGCTTTATTAATATTTCCTTCATAGAACGGAGCCACTACACATGATATAAAATCTCCAGCAGGAAAATCATATGGAAGGCAGTACCGTACACTAATGTCATAACGAAACCCGTTTGTACCCCATAGACTGTACAGACACAGCACTCGAAAACAATGTTCCTCAAAGTCAATCGTCTTGTACTCAACACCATTTACCAGCATTGGTAGAAAACATGAGTACCAGCAGAGGTGATATAACAGCTTAGAAACATTATCTACAGAGTCCATACTAATAATGTTAATGCGATACAGAAACTAAATGAAGCTGCAGGCGTGCATGCATGTATAGAAGAAACACGTAGGCTGCATCCTTTTGCAGGCCCACATGACTACTATGCACCCAGTAGTCTTCAGGATACAAATCTGCAGCCAACAGCGCACCCGACTTCGTCCCTGGCAGCGAGGCTTAGCGGCAACTAACCAACGATGCCCAGGTAGAGGTGGAAATCGTGCCACACCCTTCAGGTGGGAATATGGAAGTTCATGAGGCGGATTAACCAGACAGACCACTCTATCTTTCTCTTTCCCAGTTTTCGGGTACTGGCTGCCAGGGATGCCACAGACACATGCCTAACCGAAACCCTTCCATCGGACTGCCACAGGGTAAAGCGTTATTCATCACTCGAAATCACTCGTTTACATTCGTCTGCTGCCTCGTGGTATTGCTCTTCACACCACCTCATGCGACGCATAGCGGCCAACAGAAATTTTTGGCTTATGATCAGCTGCTAGATTATTGTACGCCTTTCTTTTTTTATGTCCCTACACACGGTCATTGTGCTAGTTGAATTGTTGGTAGCACTTGAAAAAACACAAGTAATTCCTTTCCCTGATTTAATGCCATTTTTACAACCAGCCTCGTCATTGCTCGATGGTCCCTGTCCATCAGAAGATGAGGTCTGCTTGTGATCGTTCTTTCGCGTTTCCACTTCAGGGTCACATTATCACAATTCGGGCAGTTTTAGAGGATTCCAAATGTCCCTGATGGATATAGTTCTGAGGTGATATCCAATGAAAGTCAGTGAGCTCTTCTGACGAACCCATTCTGCTGTTACAGCTTCCTATTGGCAACGCAACACTCCCTGTCTCGTTTTATACTGACTCATTCTCTTCTCTTGACATCTAATGGTCAGTTACGCATTACATAGGGGTGTCTGGGTACTTTTGAGCAGATAGCACGCCTTGTGGAAACCATGGTCGACTTTAGGTTAATGGCAGCAGAGGGTGGACGTTACGACAGGAAGGAAAGTGAGCTAGAATCTGTACCGATCAACTGGACATATATTAAATAGATATACAAAAATATAGAGTTCTGCAAAGAAAATTCCTGAGGGAGTTAACAGCTGTATGCGATAACCGGCCTATGATTGCAATATTAACGAGATAAGATTTGCTGATCCACTCGCCAGGTGGGGTATTTACTTACTGCAGTGGGTCAAAGGCCATCCTCAAGTGACGGACTTGCTGGAACTCTGGAGGAACTGAAGGAAAAATTTACCGCACTAATTATATCGCCGTGACCTTTCGAGTCTGACTCCATAATGGTGGAGTGGCGGTGACATTAGAAGACTTCATAGCAAACAGCACTCGGCACCTCGTTCTTAATGAAGAGGCATTATTAGAAGCGAAAGGAGCATCTTACATAGCAGAAAACGTCAGGGGCTCTAACTGGGTCTAGCAGACGTCACAGTTTTGCTCAGAAGACCACACTATTTGGAGGTTTTTAGGGAAATCTGAGTGATTAGCAGCAGATCATTGTCTGGTACAGAGAATGGCCATTGACTCTTAATGTTAATAAATGTTGTAGAAAAGTCAACATTCCCATTGCTTTAGTACGCCCGGTCATAGAACAGATCGTCTGAACTCGGCCAGGTTCCTGATAAAGACACGCACATCCATCGCATGTCCCTGCACTACCTGAAATCACTGACCTGCGTCTTTCAGATGATGACGATGTCCCCTGTGCATAGTGGAGGCGCTGGTCGTGGATTCGCCGGACTCAGTATCTGGATGAATTGTTGCAGTGGCGTAGAATGGTGTGAAGTTTGATAGGAGGTAGTGGTTCAATGATGACCAGCACATTTTTTCGAAGGAATGCCAGTTTTCAGTGTAGTAATTTCCTTTGTGGTGGTTTACCAGACACGCTTACACAATCACTTACCAACCATCTGCGCCGTAAATAGATTACAACTGTTTTTCACTCTTGTATGGCCTCAGAACAATGACAGACATTTAACAAACTGTAAACAGTGCCACAATGTAACTGATACAGCATATTCTGCCGTGATAGATGGGACGTGCGATCGACACACAATCGCTCACCTCCACCATCCCTTCCCATGGCCGCTTTATTACTTTGACACCGGGTGGAAATATCTTCCTTGTGTTTCGATGCCTATTCACATGTTGTTTCTGGGGCCGACCAATGGCTTTCTTATGTGGCTCATGTAATGCCACCAGGAACACTACGCAGCATGTTCTCTGTTCCTACCCCCCACCCCCCCACTGCAGTATATTTACCTTCCCTCAATCACAACCCAGTGGCAACAAGTTGCCCAACGTTGAGCAATCTTCGGTATCAGTCACTCAGTACCCCCTATTAACATAATTATCACACATCTCCGTAATTGATTTTAAAATAATGAATTCTAAAAAAATCAGGAGTTCTGGAAATGTATATCCAAGATAGCCCTTCTTTTGTCTGTGCTTCTGTTTGCATGGTATTTCCTAAACGTATCTTTAAAGTATTTAAAATATTTCGAAGTCCTGTGATGTTTGATTAACATATTTTAGGAGGTTACTTTGTTTGCATTAACCTTGGTGCATTGCAGTTCACTTTTGTATCTATCATCACTACAGTTCTCATAGCAGAACTAGTTTTATCGGCACATTGTCGTTTCTGTTCATTCACGTGTTAGCACTTACTTCTGATTACATTTAGAATAACAAATTTTTTCAGCCAAAGGCAGGCCTTAGCTTTCATGTATTTTAGCAGACTGTGTGCATCTGGTGCATTGTGGTCGAGGTGTCTTGTTTTGTGATGAAGAACGCATCTGTTGTTAATGCTACCAGCCAGGACAGGCATCCGTTTTCCACAACTCATTACATTTCATAAAAATGAAACAGATATATAATTCATCAATTAGTGACCAATAATAATTCATTAAACCAACAAGAGTGTACATGGTAATTAGTTACATGACATACATAGCTACTGATGATTTACATCGGTCACCAGCCGCTGTTGTTAACATACTTTTCGTACATTGGTTTCTTCGTGATGTTGACTGTCCATTCCGTTATTGCTTTCGTGTCCACAACGGACCTATAGTTGGTTTTCTGCCACTACTTGGTCGAGAGCGATTTTACCACGGATATCTAGCCATGGGCTACATCGATACAACACAAAGAGAAATACGTGAAGAATGTTAAGGAATGAGCCTTCTGGTACGACCTAATCTTGAGTATTGTTGAAAGATCTTGTAATCTACCTGTTGTCATCATGAGAGTGTAAGAAAGGCTCATGAAACTGCAGTGGGAGCCACTGCAAAAACACAATAGCAAAGTAGATATCCTAATTCACAAGGTTCCGGGAACCCATGTTCCTAATCGAGGCGAGAAACGTGATTTATTCCAACAGTATCTCGCGTAATTACTACGGCAGTAAAATTAGACACATTCTGTCAGATATGGAAGGATATCATGAATAAATTGTTTACTACGTAACACACGTAAATGGAACATTTATTTTTGTTTATTTATTTATTTAACCTGATATCCTTAGGTGCATCAGGCGATCTATTACGTCGGATCAGAATTTTACACATACATTACTTTTTTCACATTATATTTTTCTAAGAAATAACAATTTTACCATCGCAAATACTATTATAATTATCTGAGTGTCTGAAGTGGCAAGGCGAGTAAATAATACTGACCATGAACTAATGAAGTTAATGCTTGGAGTACTCATACTGCTGCTGCTGCTGCTGCCACTGGTATTGACATTAGAAATTACAATAATAATAATATAGTATTGATGACAATGATAACAGTGGTATATATAAAAACAAGTCACAGGTGTATAATATAGATGCTTTTTGATCTAGTGAGTTCTGAGGAGAGAAAATTTAAGGAGACTGCAAAAGCTAAGAATACTGGGAAAGGAGGAAGATTGGGTTACAAGGAACGAAGTATGAGGATAATTAGTACGTCCAAGGACAATGGTAACCCTAAATGTTACTTTTATAGTTATTTCATTATCTGTCCTCTGAAGCTGGAGATATTATTCTGTTGTCCAATATAATGCGGGAGGTTAACCAACAGTCGGGTTACTGAGCTGAGAAGAACTTTAAGAACTGGCTGAACGATGGAGTGGGACAGAAATTATTTTGTTCTGATTGGAACGGATGTTTCTGTCGTGTTGTCCAGTGAAGAGCTTTAAGGTAAATGACGGATATGAAGGACGGTGTTCGTTGATAAGACAATAGAAAAGACAGATAGTATGGAAATTTCAGCACCAGGATAGCTGTGCATATGGTGATGATATATGATCAAAGAGACAGACATAACAGACACAACGACTACAGGCACTCGTAACCATTTCCAGGCACGGTGAGCTTCTCTGAGAAAGGCCTTGCACGATAACACTGCTTTAATCACCAACTTGAGGTAGATGTGTTTGTACAAGTTTCTTTTTCAGGTCAAGAGGGATTAGTTTGCTATGTTTTTATAGGGCATGGAGAAATGCTGATGCCTTCTTGCACACTGCGCTTACTCTCTCAATTCATTTTAAATATTTTCGTCTACTATTACTCCTAGACGTTTTGGTGAAGGAGATAAGTTATATTTGTTATGTTTAAAGATGACAGGGATTCCCAATATTTCGGGCTAATGAGTGTAGAATGAGCAATATTATCACTTGGGTTATGAATGGGCTCAGCTTCAACCCTATATCGTGCGCGCATTTCGATAGAGCACAGAGGTGGGTACATAAATTCTCTATAGCTGTCTCGAGGTTTGTTGGTTTTGCCCTCAGACACAACTTGAATGCATCAGCGTACATGTGGTATTTTCAGTAGGACAGAACGGATGACACGTGATTCATATAAAGTGAAAAAAGTGCAGGACCTGACATCGAACCCTGAGTACCGCACGATACTATTTGCCAAAATTGTGACTTTGGCAAAATTGTGACTTGACATGATAAGTTGCTAGCGAGACGTCAGGTATGAGCGAAACCATTGCACTGCACTTGGCAAGAAATTTAGGCAGCTAAGTTTGATATGTAAAATACCGAAGTCGATAGTGACAAAGGCTTTGCTGAAGTCTTAAGCACATGATTGTCGCCGTCTTTGCATCCACGGTGCGCTTCAGGTCAGTTGTTACCATTATGATGGCTGATGTTGTGCTGCGATGCTTTCGGAGACCTTTCTGTATTCGTCTAGTAGATTGTTTGTAGTTAGGTCATTTGTCAGCTGGTAGTGGACTACATATTCCAAGGCCTAGGGCAGTTTATAATGAAGACAAATAGCTCTATAGTCAGAGAGTGCTGCGGCAAAGTCCTGGTTTGGTACTGACTTAAGTAGTCCCTGTTTCCAGGCCTTAGGGAAAACATTTTTTGTTAAAGAGTGGGTGAAGATACGTGTTATAGTGGGGCAGTAGTGGGTTAATAATGAGCTTCATCATTTGATATGTGGTGCCATCATGTCCGGTTCTTGGTGATCTAATACGCATGATGGTTTTTTTTGAGGGTGTTCCAAGTAACAATCTTTACACAGAATTTTTTGTGGCTGAGGTTGTTCACCATAATGAAGTTTGTGACTGTATGTAAAGTATCAGTTCAGTTCTTCAGCTGAGGCAATGGGACTATCCGCATCTTTCACTATGAGTACACCAAGATCACACAGTTTTTTTCCGTAGGACAGCTGTTCTATTTCTGTTGTAATTTAATGTATGAGCGTGCCTGAGTTTTTCCTTGCTCACAGCTTGGCTGACTCTGTTCTGCTTCTGCATGTAATCAATATATTTTTCAGGCATTGGCGTAGTTTCTATGCCCGGTGTTCAACATCTCCGAAACTCATCAGGAAAAAAATCGCAGCACCAAAAAAATATTAATTTGAAGCAATGAAATTTTGGGAATACGTCTGTCTAGGTAAAATATTTAAGTGATTAACACTGCACGATCACAGGTTAGTGGAATGGCGAGATAAGCCACTGCAAATGTGAACTGCTGGTACATAAAAAGCCGGTATAACCTCCAGAATGTTGAATGCAAGCATGCACACGTGCGTGCATTAAATTGTACAGGTACCAGATATCATGTTTGTGAGATGGAGTTCCATGCTTGTTGTACTTGATCGGCCAACATAGGGACGGTTAACACAGTTTGTGGACGACTCTGGAGCTGTCGTCCAATGATGTTCCATATGTGGTCGATTGGAGACAGGTGTGGTGATCGAGTAGGCCAAGACAATATATCGACACTCTGTAAAGCATGTTGGGTTGCAACAGCAGTATGACAACCTGCTGTCATACGAAACCGCACCCCAGACCACAGCTCCAGGTGTAGTCCAGTGTGTCTAGTACGCAGAGAGTTTGGTTGCATGCCCTCAACTGGCCTCTTTGAAACTAATTCACTGCAACCCGTGGCAACGATGCAGCCCCAGCCGTCATCTGAAAGAGCGACAGACCCCCACCCTGCCCCCCAATGAGCTCTCGCTGGACATCACTGAAGTCGCAAGTAATGGTGGTTTGGGATCAGTGGAATGTACACTACAGGGCGCCTGGCTCAGAGCCGTCCTTGAAGTAACCGATTTGTAAAGGTTCGTTATGTCACCGTGGTGCCACTTGCTGCTTAAATCGCTGCCTCAGATGTAGCGCGGTACGCCAGAGCCATACGCCGAACACGATGTTCTTCCCTCTCGGTAGTGCCACGTGACCGTCCTGAGCCTGGTATTTTTGCGACCGTACATTCTCGTGACATGGCTGCTAGTATTCATGCTCAGTGGCTTCATTCCTGTGAAGTGTTTATGCAATATCGCACAAGGAACGTCCAGCTTCTTATATTCCTATTACACGACTCCATTCAAACTCAGTGAGGTGTTACTAATGGCAGCTTTGACGGCTTAAAAGCATTCTTGACTAAAGTCAACTCACCACGTCCAGTCTCAAAGGTAGCTAACGCTCACGACCGTTACAGCGTGTACTTAAACGAACCTGATTTGCATCCTCACAGTGGCGTTTCTAGCTCCACTTTTATGCTGTTAGTGCGAAATTTGAATAGACGTCTTGTTTCAGATGTAGAAACGCACCTACTTACTTTCGTTTTGTCTTGCAGAATTCCTTCTTGGTGTTGCGTTTTCTTTCCGTCTGTGTAGAATTTCCTAACTGTTTAACAGCATCTCGAGTATTCAAAGTAGAAATTGGGAAAGCTGAATTGCAAGTACTTCGTACTCTCCACGACATATTGTTCGGTGGTTTTTTAGAATATGTAGATTTGGTTTCGATTTGTGATCCACTTCACCTCGATCACTTTTAGGTCGTATGGCTATATGTGAACTGAACTGCCACATCTTCTCCGCTGATAGTTCATTTAATATTTGCGGCAACCTTTTTGGACAAATGAAATGAAATGATCATGTGGCATTATTGGCCGGCAGACGGAGCTGGGGTAGTTGGGCCGCCGAATTGAAAGTCTTTTCAGGTGTCGTCGCATTGGTGACTTGCGTGGCGATGATGATGAGGACCACACAACACCCAGTCCCTGAGCGGGAAAAATCTCCGAACATGCCGCAAATTGAACCCCCGCATGCTGCTTGGTAGTGGGATGCGTTGACCACCCAGTAAAGGAGGCAGACTTTTGGACAAGTTTTGATCAGCAACAAACTTCCAGAATCTATAAATTTTATGACAACGCGTATTTCAACGTACCCATTTGAACTAACCACACACACACACACACACATACATACACACACACACGCACACACACACACACACACACACACAAATGATACAGCTACTTAATAATGCCACACACTTAATGCAATTTTGCAGAAGAAATGAGCTCTTACATTATGGCGCGGTACACACCAACACAACAAAGACAAAATTTAATTGATATCAGCGCTATATGTCAAAGCTGTCGGTGGTACCAATGCGAGTGTCCAGGATCTCATGAACAAGACTGGAACTGAAATACAGTACACAGAAGCAAAAGCCAAGTCCTGAACTCCGCTTACAAATGTTACGTAAGAGAGTAGATTCAAAAAGTATTGTCCCGATTTAATTTTCACACCACTGCAAAGAAAAGTGAAACTGAAACCAGCGTCAGTAGTGTTGAAGAACAGCTAAAGTCGCTAAGATTGAACGAAACTTTGGGACCCAATGGAGTCTTTGTTAGATTATACACCGAATTTGCAGTTGAGTTAGACACTCATTTACTCCTTATATACCGTAGATCCCAGGGAAAAACCACGTCCACAAGTTCAAAGAGAGGAAAGGTCACACCCATCTACCCCAAGAACGATATCAGATGGAATCTACAAAACTACCGTCCAGTATCCCTAGCATCCATTTGTTGCAGAATCTTACAACCTATTCTGAGCTCAAACATAATGAAGTATCTGGAACAGAATGATCCTCTCCGTGACAACCAGCATGGATTTCGAAAACATGCATTATTGAAACCCAATTCGCACTTCCCTCACATACCTTCGGAGGCAATGCTGTCTAGGTAGATGCAGTAGTTCTTGACTTGTGGAAAACATATGATTCATTAACACACCTATACATGTCGAAAGAGCTGTCTTATGGAATATCAAGAAAAACTTATGACTGGATTGAGGATTTCTAGTAGGGAGGATTGTGTATGTTACCACAGATGCAGAGTGATTACCAGATGTAGAAATAACTGTGTACAAGATGCTGTGTGTAGGCGCGATATTGGGACGTACGCTGTGACTCTGTCTGTTCATCTTGTATATTATTGCCTTGCTGATGATGTGGTTTTCTATAATGAAGCACTATCTTGTAAAAGACTGCAAATATTCTGTAGCATGTTGGTGAGATTTCAAAGTCACGCAGAGGTTGGAAACTTACTTTAAAAGTTGGAAACATAAAATAGTTTAGTTAACAAAATGAAAACACGTATCATACTGTGACTACAAGCTTAGTGAGTTACAATCGGAACGGATCAGTTGATACAAATACCTGGATGCAAAAATTTATGTACAGAACAATCACATAACTTCTTTCGTAAGTAATTCAGATGGCAGAACTTAAGTCAATTGGCAGAATGCTATGGAAATGCAATCAGCCTGTGGAAGAGATTATTTACATAACACTCATGTGACCCATCCCAGAATATTCCTCGGTGTTTGAGACCTGTACCAAATATTTGTAACAAGGGCTACTGAAGGTAAATAAAAATGGCAGTACAAGCTCCTCTTGAAAGAGCGTCATGGACATGTTGAAGAAAATGACCTGCTAGTCACCTGAGGACAGACTCTGTGTCTCCCAAGAAACGCTGCTTGCAAACTTTCAAGACAAATTACAAGTGACGATTCTAGGAATATACGCTATGTATCTATGTGTCCCTCCCATAGAGATCGAGAGGAAAAGTTATTACTAATTATCGCATGCACATGGCGTTTAAGAAATCTTCCCATGCTAAATATGTCAGCGCAGTGGAAAGAAGTTGTAGACAGTGGAGCTAGAAGAGTAGTGCAACAGACTGATTATGGCCAGGTTCCTCCAGCCCCAGCACCCTCTGATCAACTACATATAGCAATATAACGATATGTCCCCCCATCTCTCTAACATAGCTCAGTGGCCCTATATATAAAAGAGAAGAAACTTCCAAAAATGGCAGGAAATTCAATATGTCAATTTGGACTACATGTTTTCTTCTCACACCTCTGATATCACTGTGGAAGTAGGTCACTTGCCCCAATTGTAAAGTGTCGGTAATTCAAAACTGAAAAATGGGCAATTCTTCTGTTACTGTGAAATTAAAAAATACATTATGACGATCCAAGATGGCGACCAGGCAAAACTAAGACACTCTAAACGAAATCATAATGAAAGAAGGCGACCGGAGCATGTTAGGACAGTCTACATGACAGCCTACACGAGAGCCTTATCCAAGGTGAACGGCCTGGGAAGGCAATTACAGCCTGCTTGGTTGTCTGATAACATATGCTCTAAGTTTAGAACCTATTCTAAGTGTAAAATTGCGGAAAACTAAAAAAAAGTCGTTTAGCTATCAAAAGTTTAAACGATGTCACCCACCCCTCTCACATCACAGTTTAAACAGATCCCTCCAGCGCAGTTACCTTGAGTTTATGATAGTGAGATAATCAAAAAGACTATCAATTGGCGGAAAATTGAAAATCTTCACTTACCCAAAGTTTAAAATGGCAAGAAGTTCAATACCACACTTATTCTGAGTTTAAAAGGATGGAAAGCACTCTGGCTGACATAACTAGACCACTTCCTAAACGTAAAACTGTATAGCTCACTGCTACTATCCGTATAGTTGTCGAACACTAGCGACAGCCACAGGTGAGAGAATAGGATCGGAAGGAAACAATCGCTTATTTGTTTGAATATATTCCACGCCTCACTGGAGATTGCAGCATGTTGACAACGCATTGTACTGTCTCGCTGACTGACCGCAACACATCATCTACATGGGGCTTGTGGTCTATCGCACAACTTTCATCAGTGCATGTCAGAGCTAGCAGTTGTTTGTGTCGCTATGATGTGTCATGATTCAGGAATGTGACCAACTGTTAGTCGCCTATTGTTCACTATAGACAAAGAGTCCCAGAACAGCCAGCTACATGGTTTTAAACGTAGCTCTCTTCTACAATTAGACCCGCACGGTGTTCTAATATGCTGAGCAGTGTGTCGTGAAACAGCCGGTACCGCTCTGATCGCTGCTCCAGAGGTGAAACTGCTAGATGCAGTAGCCCTTTGTAGAGTACTGACAGAAACTACCTTTAAATCTAAACTTTCGTCGCCAGTAAGAACAACGCTGCATCTTCAAACCAACAACTGATCTGTTCCCATATTCCACGTTTTGTTCTTGTGGCGAAAGCTGACCAGAAGGCAAGGAACACGGTATCGGCTGCCTTCTGGGTCTCGAGGGTGAACAGAGTCATTTGGCTTTCACATGATTCTTGTTTATGAAATGCCTGTGGATATTCTGCCACAGAAAGCTCAAATAGAGGAGCATAAGACGTATTCAAAAATTCCGCAGCCAACTAATGTTAGCGATGCATCTCCTCAGTGGTTGCTCTTAAAAAGTGGAGGTGACTGCTTAACGCGGCATTCATTCACCTTTTGTGCGCACGATCCAGCATCACAGTTCTGTGTTACATGGATTGGATAAGCCGTTGGTGGATTGAAAGGGACTGAAACTTGTAAATTTTGAACTGTTAGATCTTTCTACACTTTTTTTAAATGAAATATATTCAGGTGAAAAGTTTCCTGTTGAATCTTTATGTTTGCACGCAAAAGGAGACTGCAGAACTTCATACACAAATAAAGCAATCATTTAATGCCATCCAATAGTCCTTAGATTCATATGATAAAGTAATTTTTTCATATTTATTTGGTGATATACCTTTCAAATCTCTGCAAATTTGCTGAATGATACTACGTCTCAAACAGTCAGTATATGGAACATACGCATCTCACTAACAGCAAACTCCTTGTCACAAATAGACATATACGCAGTACCATTGTCAGAATTACGTACTTTACGGTATGGTGCTGATATATTACTAACGACATAAACAGAACACAAGGGCAACCGATCCTTCTCTTGCAACAACTGTCAGTCAAGTGTGTGCGTAGTACTGACAGGCTCTCACCAGTTCCCGTCACTCACTCAGAATAGCTAGAACTATGAAACTGAACGCCTCAGCGTAAGTCAAAAACGCTGCAAGTACACCAGATGTGGCGAATATGATTCTTGCTTGAGTATGGCACACCTTGTCACGTTAGGGCATTCCGTGCAATTCGTCCGTACATAACTGCAACAACCTTCACCCTATAGGATACAGTTAATGTAGCAGGTAGTAGGACTCGCATGACTACATGTATCAGATTGTCATTACAGTGAACTATATACACCCTCAAACCAATGTAATATGATACGGATCTTTTATGCAGACATCCATAGAGCTGGAAGTGCAGCCCGTACATAGAGTAAATTTTATTCTTTCCTATATCAGTGGAATGATATTATATAACTGTGTGCATAGAACGGTCAAAAACAGACTATTATCAACATGCAGGGCAGCAGCATTTGAGGTCTCAGTTTAACAGTATGCTGTCACATCAACCATTAGCTTCATCGTTTAGACAGACTCCTACCTCAATAGGGGATGCGATATGATATTCCAGTTTTGTCTTAAAATCAAGGAATTGTTCGTCGTAATAGCTTTGCCATCGGTTTGGATCCAAACTGAAGCAATGATAGCCCATATAGTCACATTACTGAGATTAAAATCGTCAGTTTGGTGGAAGGAGAGTGGAAGCCTATCCCTGAAAATATTACAAATAGTTACAAATTTGTCAGATTAACTTTTGATTGAGGAAAAACCCACCTTTCTACGTACTACGTAGACAGTGACAAGTGTCACAGGATTGTGACCTAAGAAGATATGCAGATCTGCAGGACATATCCATTCAATGCTGTCTGTTTCCTTGAAATCCCGAGCGACCAATGATGCATTATGCGAGAAGGCGAAGTCTCATTCGATATGGGTGAAAACGTTTGACTGAGATCTTCTCTATACCTGGAATGCTGTAGCCACGTTGAAGACGCGAGATCGGTTGTCATACACATCAGCAAAATGGAATCGACAATGGCTAAACATCACATAGGGCAGAAATCGATTTTAGGGTGTGGTCTAAAACACTTGTAACTTCTTAAAAATGATTTTAGTTACTTAGACTCAAATAACTGAGATGGTGAAACTCCTTTATTTAATTCTTGCCCGCATCTCGTGGTCGTGCGGTAGCGTTCTCGCTTCCCACGCCCGGGTTCCCGGGTTCGATTCCCGGCGGGGTCAGGGATTTTCTCTGCCTCGTGATGGCTGGGTGTTGTGTGCTGTCCTTAGGTTAGTTAGGTTTAAGTAGTTCTAAGTTCTAGGGGACTGATGACCATAGATGTTAAGTCCCATAGTGCTCAGAGCCATTTTTTTTAACCAATTCTGAATCTGCTTATATAGCTGAGTGAATTGAACGTACTGTCACTTCACTTGTCTGTATCATCTCAACATTAAACAACAATATCCCATCGCAACCCAATTCGACTGCTCAAGAAATGATAACCTGACTTCAAATAATTAGTACATAAGAATGGCCCTCTATTAGTATAAATCCTGACAATAACCTATACATTTCATAAGTCACTTACCTCACAAAAATCTTTATTACACGAACTAATCCATTGCAGCAAGCTCCAATACAACCAGCTAAATAAAAGTTCTAACTACTGAAGACACTAACTACTAATAGACAAGTGGAAAGCAAAGGAAAGATATTGTTGCAGTGCAGACAATGTATTTACCTTAATAATGAAACGACCAGTTCAGAAATTATATAGTCGTCCATGACATCCAATTCCAAAATTATATAATCATCAACAAATTACATTTCCATAGACACACGTCCTGATCGTTCGCTCGCGCTAACACTTCAAACCTCTAACCTCCATCACCGCTGGCTTCCCACTCTCACCTTCCATAGCTGCTGGCTGTTCACCTCCAATTTCCATCACTGCAGGCTGTTCACCTCCAACTGCCATCACCGCTGGCTGTTAACTTCTAACTGCTATTACTGCTGACTGTTAACTTCCAACTGCTAGTGTGAGCAGCCACAGAGTCTCTTACAGAGTGCACACAGAGCTGTCAGAGTTATTAATGCAGAGAGCTACATAGCGTTGACAACATATAAACATATAAACAGCCTACTTACACACTCAAATACTATTATCCGTTTATGTGAAGATACAGAATGAGTCTAACGCATTTTAAAACCATTGTATTCAAAACCTGTTAAGTCTTTATTCTAGGAGTAATAACTAATTGAATATAATATGTTATAACAGTTGCCTTTAGCTAGCCTCTTCTCTAGAGCGTAATTTCTGGTTATCACTTAGACAAAGACTCGATTCTCCAACTGTTAGTGGGTTTGCCACCGTTAATAGACAAAAACATCAGACCTAATAAAGTTGATGGACAGCAAAGTATTCAAAGTTTTAGTCAATCGCCACAAATCTAACACAGGCATGTAGAGATACTGCAGAATTCATCAGAGCACTCAGACCGACTCCGTGATGCACTGTGTGATATACTGGGACAGCAGACAGAACTATTTCAATGATGTATCGGAGGAGGACACACGGAATTCTTTCTGCAGATTGAGTTTCTCCAATTCTATCGTCTGCACCACTGTCACAGCTCAGAACATGTGGTGTTATCATCTGCAATGTTAAACATGTTGTTATATAAATACTTGTTTTGCAAATAAAACCGCGTTTTCTTGCTGCAACTTACTTTATTTTTCCCAGACGTGTTTCGGCTTTATCTTACTCTAACGAATTTTCAGTGAGATCTGGAACAATAGAGTTTTGTTACTTTTAGATTATCAAACAGTTTACGTCGAGCTAATTCATGTAAATAAATAATTACTTAGAGTTTGTTGGCATCTGCATCTCCTCTCACCTGGTCTGGAGGTCCCACTAACACTTTATTTCCGAAACATGTGCACAGTTTTGTAGTCTGAACTTTTTCTTTCATACTGTTCATCATGTTTCTTCTACCTCTTTGTGGTGCATTGTTATTCTCTTGCCACTTGTTAAAGCTGTTTATTCGAACACTGAGTTTTTAACAACATAAATATTAAGAATTAATTATGTATTTCCTCCTGTTTGGTTTGTTTACCCAGATGTTGCCAAATTAACGAAGTATATGTTGAACACATCTATTCATGATGTTTATAACGGTATGTGTGTGTGTGTGTGTGTGTGTGTGTGTGTGTGTGTATGAATATAAGAGAGAGAGAGAGAGAGAGAGAGAGTGAGCTGAAGAATGTGTATATGGTCTTTTTGTGTGGGGGGTTGGGGTAGTGTGCGGGGATTGGGGGAATTGGTGGTTTGAGTTGTAGAGTGTTAACTATGAATGTAATAGCTGTTAGTGAGTGGTTGAAATCTTTAGTGATCAGATGTTTTCAGTTTTGGTTTAAATGTTTTGTGGAGGGGTTCATTGACAAGTGAGTGAAAAGGCTTTGGATGGTATTATTATTATTATTGTGATTATCCGCTTTGGGAGTGTTAATCCATCTGTTAGCGTAAACACTGAATTGTTTGGCATATGTACTTCACCATTCAATCGCATTTTCCTTTCTGCTTTGTTATTCTCTGTGAGGTAATTCTCTTGCAGGGCTAGGATGAGTTTTTTATTGTTGATTCTGATTATTTTCATGTTTTCTTCTCTAGCGGTTCGTTTGTGGTTATGTTCTCATAGGTGTTCTGCAGTTGTGGAGCGGTTCGTCCCATACTTCCAGGCTCCCGTGTATTCTTTGTATCTGACGTCAAATTTTCTACTTCTGTCTAGAATCTGTTTGTCGGGTCTGACTTTAATTTTGGAATTGAAACGATAATACTTTCATTTTGATGTTTTCTCCCGAGTTTTCTGAGTGTTGCAGATTCTACGTTCTTGTGTTTGTGTTGTTATGTTTTAATACTTGGTATTATATTGTGGATTTCTTTTTTATTTGTCATGTAATTTGTATGAAGATGAGTCAGTTATTATCAGCAAAGTAGTTACAAAATTTTATTGTAACAAAGTAGGAAACTTACAAGAACATCAGTTTTCGACATAGTCTCCTGGCGTACATCAGTTTTCGATATAGTCTCCTTGCGTTTCAGAGCACTTGGTCCATCGCTGTACAAGTTGCCTGATGCCCTCATAAAAGAAGGTTCTCAGTTGAGCCACGAGCCAGGAATCCACCGCTTCTTTCACTGCTTCGTCCAAGGCAAATCGACGGCGGCTTAATGCCTGTTTGGGTGGACCAAACAAGTGATAGTTATTAAGGGCTGGATTGGGACCATATGAAGAATGATCCAGTAGTTCAGATTTGAGTTTCTGGAGTGTTTCAGCAGTGTGGGGAGCAGTATGCGGACTGTTATTGTCGTGTGACAACACAAAACCTTTTTACAGCAATCCTCGTCCTTCGCTTTCTAATTGCAGGCTTTAGCCTGGCAGTAAGCATCTCACATAAACGTATATTGTTTATTGTTGAGCCCCTTTCCCTCTAATGTTCCAGTGTTGGACATTCTGTGTCTCAAAAAACTGTAAGCTTTAGTTTTCCTGTGGATTGTGCGGTCGTGAACTTTTTCTGGGATGGCGAATTTGAATGTTTACATTCCATATTGTGCCGTTTACTCTCTGGCTCGTAATGATTGATCCATGTTTCGTCACCATTAATAAACCTGTCGAAGAAGTTGTCCCCTTTATTACCATAGAGAAGCAAATGTTTTTTGCAGAAGTCCCAGTGTGTTTGTTCATGCAACTGTGTGAGTTGTTTTGGGACCCATCTTGCACAAACTTTATGAAACCCAAGTCTGTTCATGTTGGTTTTGTACACAGAGACCTAACTAATTTGCAGACGATGTGCCACTTCATCACTAGTTAATGATATGTATAAGAGTATCATTTCACATGAACACTCAATGGTTTCTTCATTTGTGGCGATAAACGGTAGCAGTGGGGCCACAGCGGTGCGAGTGCAATTTGTTAATGCGGGTTGCCTACATCAGGGGCAGATATGCACTCAAGGGCAAATCCATTGCTCTCGTTTGATTGACAGGTACTTAACCTATTGTTCTGCCAAGTGATTTTTCATATCACCCCTACTTCCTTTTGATTGACAGGCACTTAACCTATTGCGCCCCCGCCCCCGCCCCCTCTCCCTTCCCAACCCCCTCCCTCCTCACTGCTACAGGTACACTTTCAGGTCTCAGTTATTGGAGTAGGGCCCCCTCTCACTCTTATCAGTTTCATTGAATACTTAATTAAATTGATCAATTAATTAACCTCTCAGGTGGTGAAGTGCCATGCCCTATGCCACACCCCCCCTACCATGCACTACCCGACGAGAAGTTCAAATTCCATCACAATAATGCAACAATCCTCTACTAACCAAAGACAAATGGTGGGGAGATAGGTCAATTGTGGTACATCCACTAACCTAAGTCATCTGACCACCACATCTTCCTAGGTATTGGTGGGATGTGTTGCAGATAGGGCAATCATCCTATCACTATTAACTTAAGAAAATGGCAGGAAAGAAAGAGCGTTAACGCTACCTCCAGTAACCAGTCACCCGACCACCTACTCTTCCTAGGAAATGGAGGGGAGAGGACTCAACCTGTGGTGTACATAAGTCTTTATTATTTTGCATGCACTGTTTATTTAAACAATTACAGGTAGTACCTCCAGCCAGTGTATTAACCACGAGGTCTGGAGTCCAACTGATGTAGTACACAGTACTGCCACCAGAGGGCCCTGTCATCCATTCTGTGACATAATCCAAGATGCCGGCCATGATGTTGGCTGATAACGCATGTACCATTATCCAAGATAACAGCATACAATGTGATCGCTATGAGGTCCAGGCCTAGTATACAGTACCGCCACCAGAAGGTGCTGTCATACCTTCTGTGATGTAAACCAAGATGGTGGGGGAAAATGGCGGGAAAAACTGTGGTGACCACAAGTTCTGGACCTAGTACCCAGTATTTTCACCAGAGGGCGCAGTTGTCTCTCCTTTGACAAAATGCAAGATGACTATCTGGAGGGGAAAATGACTCAGACTGTACTGGGCTGCTGGAGTGAGGAAGGAGTGAACTTTATTTATTTTGCAATAATAAATTTAGGGATGGGTTTTAAAAGATAGTATATTAATCACACAGATACTAAACACATGCTCTGGCATGCTTCGGGTCACACCACACAGCCTACAGACCTGTGAACTACTCCTAAATAATGCACTACAAACAACTCCTAAATTACCAAAAGAATTTCAGTACAGATGTGCAAACTGCTCCTAAATAATGCAGCCCACTGATAAGTAGATATGCTCAGTATTCGTTAACTGTGCAAATAACGCATGGCGCAGCCTACAGTACTGCTCGCAAAATAATGCAACAGACATGCGCAGGCATAGCCTGCCGCCCCCTGTCCACTGGACCACACGTGCTCCAAGAAGTCGAGATGCAATGTCAACCCCTGCGAAATGACTCACAGGAGCTGCTAGCATTAGGGAGCTGCACCCCTTTCGTACTTGACATCCCAGAAATTCCTCTCAAAATACGTGATCACCTAGGCACCATTGCTGATGCAACCTCATGCGATCGAGGACCTATTTGCAGAGAGCAGCCACTCCAAGGGTGTGCGTGCATTGACTCCATCTAAGAGAATCCCCAAACATGCTTGCTAATTATCAGCTTTCGAAATCATGCACTGCACACCCGTTCACAAAATAATGCAAAAAACACCAAAGTATCTACTATTTCATGTCTAATGCTCACAGCGCCTAAATAGCAGGGAGAAAATCCAGTGTAAAAACACTCGCTTCCGAACTATCATCAACCGCAGCTACCAGGGCCAGGCACCGCGGGCCAGCGCAGGAGCTCTGCCAATGGCATGTGAAAGTTCATCAACTGTTATAGTGACGTCACATGTATTGTAACGTTCCATGGCAGCACACACACTATTAATAAACTAAAATTTAATTGTACTATAAACGCCACTATGAAGCAATTTGTATATACTATAATTATTTAACAAAATATATTATTTAAATTTGTACAAAGGACATTCGTTATTATTGTAATATTTTCTGTAATAATATTCTCGATGTATTTATGATTGTAATATTTCTATACTCATAATGTAATTACGAAATATGTCAATATCTGCGATAAGAAAAATGTAAAATACAGCCGCAGATTGCAAAGAGACATTAACGGTTCAGTGGTATAAATAGGAATACATAGTGTGCATTCTTTGTCGTCTTCCTCGAGAGCTGAGAGAGAGAGGAACCTGTGACGTAGCATTTTATGAATGAGGAGACTTCATTTGTCTATATCTATATTTAGCCGCCATTAGCGGAGAAATTACAAACTAATGTAAGTTGCATTATTGTTGTGGTCTAAATAGATTATACTTTACCTAAATTGTGTATTACTAATGTAAATTAGCTTGCCCATGTCATCTATAATATTTCTTTAAAGAATTTTCAGCATTTTTAGCAATTATCGCTGGTGTTGCTGGGCTGTGCCGCGACCGAACGATTTGCAGCGGCGGCACTTTTAAAAATTTGTTCCGCTAAAATAATTAACCAAGCCCGTAAATCGGGAGCAGATAAAATTAGCAGTGAATTATGAAAATATTTTTCTTTTACAGCAATCCTCAGACTGACGGAATTTATTACTGGTTTCACATTTGTGCATTCATAGGCGGATAGTTAACGTTGAAGTTTAACAATCTGTTGGTTCTTTCAATTTCTCCAGCAGATAACTTAAACGTATAGTGAAGTGTGTTTTATCAATGATAATTAAACGTTCAGGTCGGCTTGGCAATATTTAACCATTTTCTGCTAACAGAGACAGTCTTGTGTTCCATAGCTAACGCCGGGAAGGAATTCAGTAAATATTTAAAAAAAAACACTGCATTTAGAAAATGTGTGCCAAGGCCGAAATAAATAAAAAAAATTAATTTATACAATTTTCAACTAAAGGTTCTTAATCAGTTAATATGAATTTATCAGCATGAGAGGATTGACTAAGTTCACGTAATTTTAAATGTGCTTAATTCTGTTTAAATGAATTTTTATTACCACACGTAAATAAGGGGTTCTACAAAAATGTTCGTACTGAAAGAGCAAATAACAAAAATTTATAAAGCAACATTCCCATCCCCCAACATAATCAAATCAATACATTTTTTTCAGATCAATTCACAATTCATTTTCATTTTATATATTTTTAATTTAATTTCATTTTATTTAAATTTAATTTCATTACATTGGGCAACAACGTTGGGCTCGAATAAGCAGTGGCCACAAAATAGCCGTGAGATAACTAGGGTATTATTGTAGTTGAACTCTGTTGGAGAACAATTAATAATTTTTTCTCATGTATTGTATGTATTGCCTAACCAATATTGTGTGGTAATACCTGTATACGATTTTTTGCATGAGAACACAATATACCCAGAGGCAAGCTGAAGAAGAGAGCCCATTATATCAAGAAATTAATTACCTACCCCAATACCTGGGGGCAGCTGCACCCAAGATAGATCACCAAAAGGTAAAGCTACACTGTAGTTGTGCTGTGGGTAGTAAAGTAGCGTCACTGCAGTGTTCTCGGATCATTAGTGGTGTGCTTGTTGTTAGTGTTCTTTTTTTAAATAACAGGACATTTGAGTAGTTAATCATCGTAGTATATAATAAGTGTGTTTCAACAAATGACCATTTCTTGTGTGACTGTGTCGGTGAAACTTGAGTGTTAGGATATTTAGTTCAGATGTTGTTTCTTTTGTTGACTATGGTTAGATCGCGTTGTCAGAAAAATTTAAACATGTATAATGAACAACAGTTAGCAAGCAGTGATACCGAGTTAGAAAGTGGGGCACAATGTACTGTTAGTGGCGTAGTTCAGGAAGTACAATGTGAGAATCTGGGGGCAGAAGGGCAAGAAATGTTGCCACTGCCAGCCAGTGATTCAGTTGAAAGTAGAAATACTGTGCAACCCACAAGCACTAGACACGGACCAGAGAGTGGTGAGGTGTCAGAAGTGCAATCATTAAGGGTTATGTTTAAGCGCATGCTCAATTTCCAAGCTGAATTTGCACGTATGCAAGCAGAACGCGATAGAGAACGTGATGCTAAACAAGCAGAGCGTGATTGATGCCAGCATAAGAGAGACTTGCAGTTAATGCAATCTATGGAAGCTATGCAAAGTGAGATTGTTAGTTTGAGACGAAACTATGAAACCATACCCAAAGCGGTGCAAGAACTGAGCGAAAGAGTAGATAATATCCAGGTGGCTAACGCCAGTATCGTAGATGAAATTAGTGTACTGGCTAACAGGATGGAAAAATTAGAAATTGACACAAGTCAAGCAATAGAGCAGAAAATGTCCGAACAGGAGAACAAAATTGAAAGGGAATTTACAAAAAAAAATAGACGAGAGGGTGCACGCGGCGATCGAGGCCAAAGACTTGGGTTCCAGTGCGGAAGTGGACCTAAAAAGGGCGGTGCACACTGACATTCCGCTGAGGCAGCGGAATATAAACCGTCGTCTTGTTGAGCTGGAAAACAGCTTGATGCACGGCGACGCACAGGCGTGTGTCACGCCAGCCAAGTCCAACAATGATAGGCATATAAATACAGCAGTGAAAAATTGCGACTGCGAGACAGAACAGGCAACCAATGTTAGCGAAATAAACAAATGTCAATCCAAAATAGTGACGGAAGAAAGCCTCATTAAAAACCGACAGTTTCAGATCTTTACAACGGAGAAGAAATCTGTTCACCCTGTAGCATTTATCAAGGGATTCAGAAACATTTTGCCTGGCGGTTGGAGTCATACACAGAAAATACAGTTCGTTATGTCTTACATACAAGGAGATGCTGCATTATGGGCAACCGAAGCAGCTGACAGTAGCGACACATATGAGCAATTTGAAAAGGCATTCTTGGCCAAATATTGGTCAACATGTATTCAGGAGAGATTACGGAAAGAGGTATATAATCCAGAGCCGTATTCTCCACGATTAGGCAATTTGCGAAAATATTTTGAGAAATACATTAATAAGACCCGTTACTGGGACGAGTAGATTTCATCCCGGGATTTGATCAGACTTTTGAAATCACACTTGCCGATACACGTAAAGGAAAAACTTATACACGTACCGGAGAACGACATGGAACATTTCTTGTCTGTTCTGGACTCAATTGACCTGATTCAGGAGGACGTTAAGGCAGCCTCTGAACAGGCTAGAAGTAACGGAAACGGCTACAGAAATGGTCTAAATAACACGCCTCCACCAAATAAGGGAAACGGCGGAGGTAACAATAGGAGACAAGATTATGTACAAAACGGGAATAGAGGTAGAGACCGGAACGGCAATAGTCCGCCGGTGAATAATGACCGGAAAAGGAGGTTCGATGACCGATATGAAACAGGCCCACCAAGCAATAGTAGATGGCAAAATGCCAGGGGGCCGTGGAACACCAATACCTATAACGATGCAAACAGAACTTGGCCACAGAACCAGAGGCCCAGTCCGGACCGGCAAAACAGTGAAAGATATGACAATAACCGATCGCCACCACAAAATGCGCCAATTGCGCAACCGTGGCGGCCGACGCAACACAACTTACACATAGTGGAGGTCAGCGACACAGAGCAGCCACATCCATCCACCTGTAATAATCCAACAAACTAGATTCAGCCGAGATACGCTCTCCATCGTCGGCTGATGTTTGGAGTGAGAGCAGCCCGACACAGAACAAAACATCGGAAATCTGTATCCTCAGGTATAATGACGGGGTACAGATGGGACATGAATTAATAACTGAACCCTCCACGTGCATAAAGGAGCACAAAGACGAAGTGCAAGCGATAATAGAGGTCAAAATTAACAATATTGATGTGCAAGCAATCGTAGAGACAGGTGCTACTGTCAGTGTCATGAGTATGGACTTATTCAGAGTACTGGGGAAAGAAAAGCGTATGCCGACTTTCCCTGTGAACAATTGCAAAGTCACTGGAGCCATCAGTGCACAGCGACAAATAATTAAACTCCAAGTGCGGGTAGAGATGTATATAGGGGAGAAGCCATAGCGTGCTCGTTCCTGGTAGTAAAGGGTTTAAAGGTAGCCTGCATTTTGGGGGTGATTTCTTGAGAGAAAGGGACGCAGTAATCGACCTTTCTCTGGGAAAATTAAGTTTGATGAACAATGATAGAAGGATAGAATTGTCCATGCTCAGATCTGAAGAGGTACCTGTGCCTAATTGTAATGCTATTAACATAAAATGTAGGAATCAGTGGATACTACATCTAGACAATCATTCTCTAGGACAAAATCTCTATTATCCAGACGTACAAAGTGATCAATTAAAAGCAACTGTGGACGCACTTGTGAACAAAGTATCACAGTCCGAAAATTTGAACTCAATGCAACAGCTGGATTTGGTACAATTATTATCTAATTATGCAGATGTATTTTCTGAACGATCAGGAATTGTTAAGGGATATCAATACAATATCTAGGTGAAGCCTCACAAAACCTACTGTCCAGCCTCATACTCCATTCCTTAGTCCAAGAAGGAAATAGTAGCTGTCTCTTAGCAGATCCCCAATCAGGGAGAGTACGGGGACTGTATCCGCGTAAGGATGTGAAAATATTCCTACAGTAAATGACTAATAGTCCTATGTGTTATGTGTAAATAGGTACACCATTCTTTTGGAAATGAATGAACATTAATGATGTGTGATCTGTAGAGATAATGTACTAGTGTAGAAGTATTTAGTTATAAGAATATGATTGACTTTCTCTTTTGTTTATGATTATTTGTTTTATGTCTTCTTTTTAATTAGTGTTAGCTTAAACATGCTCTAAATGTCTGCACAGATAACCTGATTAGTGCAATTATTTGTAGTGTTAAATTGTGACAGAGATCAGTAAGGAGGAACATTTTAGTAGTGATTAGTTTGTGTACTGCATAATATTCTACATGTGTGTCACACTTGAAATATTTCTTGGTACAGTCTTTTCTATTATATATATATATATATATATATATATATATATATATATATATATATATATATATATCTGTGTGTGTGTGTGTGTGTGTGTGTGTGTGTGTGTGTGTGTGTGTGTGTGTGTAGCTGTCAGATTGACAGATTCGAGTGATTTCCCTAAATCGCTCCAGGCAAATGCCGGGATGGTTCCTTTCAAAGGGCACGGCCGACTTCCTTCCCCATCCTTCCCTAATCCGATGAGACCGATGACCTCGCTGTCTGGTCTCCTTCCCCAAACCAACCAACCAACCAACCGATTCGAACCCAGAATAATATCAATAATATGAAACCCTGAGAACTTTATTTTCAACCAGTATTATCAAAGAGAGTAATGCACCCAGTAGTGACCCGAGGGCACCATGAGAGGCAAACTTATTGCAACTTTAAGTAACGCAAAGTTACGCACAAAGAAGCTTCAATTGAAGCATGTGCAGATCCAATCAGTAAAAAGAGCTAGCCTGATACAGTCCAAGTCAATTTTAGCCTACAGAGACTACACTGTAGTTACATAGGACCTTGCAAGCAAAGTGAGACATAATTTCAAAGGAGTTATTGAATAATATGCCTGAATCCGGCTGGAATGCACAAATAAAATCTACTCGAACATAAATATAAATGATTTTTGGGCAAACTAATACGAAATTTTAATATTTGTTACCATGTACGCAATTATCACACACCTTGGTAAAGAGCGAACAAAGAAGTTACGAATGTGCTGTTACAAAAAAATTGCACAACGGACATTGTAACTGAAAAAAAAACTTAAACAAAAGTGCAGTATTGTGTGGCAGAGACAGACAGTGACTGTTAAAACTGCAGCACTACGTCACGAGGTTGTTTTCAACAAGCAATGAGAAACTGTATCATAGCCGTGTGTGCAAGTGGACAAGGAACTAGCACGACACGAACAGTGAGCCGATAACAGACGGTGGACCAAGCTAGTGTCAAACTATAACTCTTTGTGTGTCAAGGGACGCCAGGAAAGCGCATTGACTACAGAGATACATTTTGTCCTAAGGTGAAAACTTGCGTGTGACTAATGACAAGTCATGACATGGTGAAAAAATATTGTGTGCCCATAAAACGTGTTACTGTGACAGCGAAACATTGTGCAAACCAGACTAGTGAAGGCCTACTGAATAATAACTGCCAATAACTGTGTGCGTTCTTTCCCACAGCAGGAAAAATGCCCATAAGGATAGTACTCTGTTTGTGGACTTGTTGCATGTTTTCTGGAGCACTGCAAGAAGATGTCACACGGGCGAGCTGATATACAACGCGCATCCGGCTACTTCAGCCATGCAGCGGCCGCAGAGCCCGTAGCAGACCAGTCAGCCACACGCCTCTCCACGCCGTAGGTGTTAACACCGGGGGCGGTGACCTACACGGAGCCGACGCGCCGCGCCGAGCGCCGCTCAACTATCACTCCGCACCGCTCACCAACTACAGCATTATTGACATATTCCAAAATATTTACACAAACTGCGTAACATGTCAATGACCTCGATTTTTGACAAACATTGAACACTTATTATGTATACCCGTAAATTGACGAGAGAAAATGAACACTAACAAGTGTAGGAGATGGATTTGTAACACGTAGGTAGTGGGAACATTATGAAAAGTGACGTTGTGCTAAATGATTTCAAAAAACTAAGTGATATATCCTAGGACTAGTGACCTTGCAGTATACCACAAAAATTATAATTACGAGTTGTTAAACACACACAACAAACTTTCGTTGAACTGTATGTGACTGTAATATTATGTAACCGTTGATGACAAACTGCTAAATCATTTCAAAAGAATGACTCTTAAGGAGACAAGAGTAATCATGAACCAACTGGGATGGCTGGGCTACGGCACGGTTTTGCCGAGGTTTCCTGTCTGCCTTCGCTCAAATGGGGGAGCCAAGAACATATATAACCCTGGGACTAATTAAAAGAGCCATTCCATAAAAAAATACAGAATTGTAAAGAACGTTACTGTCAAAGTATAGAAACTTTTTGCCAAATGCTGCCAGGGGGTAATGTAACGTTCCCTGGCAGCACACACACTATTAATAAACTAAAATTTAATTGCACTATATAGGCCGCTATGAAGCAATTTGTATATACTATAATTATTTAACAAAAATATTATTTAATTTTGTATAAAGGACATTCGTTATTATTGTAATATTTTCTGTAATAATATTCTCGATACATTTATGATTGTAATATTTCTATACTCATAATGTAATTACGAAATATGTCAATATCTGCGATAAGAAAAATGTAAAATACAGCCGCAGATTGCAAAGAGACATTAACGGTTCAGTGGTATAAATAGGAATACATAGTGTGCATTCTTTGTCGTCTTCCTCGAGAGCTGAGAGAGAGAGGAACCTGTGACGTAGCATTTTATGAATGAGGAGACTTCATTTGTCTATAT
This sequence comes from Schistocerca nitens, assembly GCF_023898315.1. Classification (NCBI taxonomy): domain Eukaryota; kingdom Metazoa; phylum Arthropoda; class Insecta; order Orthoptera; family Acrididae; genus Schistocerca; species Schistocerca nitens. The sequence continues at coordinate 233,822,710 of NC_064622.1, forward strand.
CTATATTTAGCCGCCATTAGAGGAGAAATTACAAACTAATGTAAGTTGCATTATTGTTGTGGTCTAAATAGATTATACTTTACCTAAATTGTGTGTTACTAATGTAAATTAGCTTGCCCATGTCATCTATAATATTTCTTTAAAGAATTTTCAGCATTTTTAGCAATTATCGCTGGTGTTGCTGGGCTATGCCGTGACCGAACGATTTGCAGCGGCGGCACATTTAAAAAATTGTTCCGCTAAAAAAATTAACCAAACCCGTAAATCGGGAGCAGATAAAATTACCAGTGAATTATGAAAATATTTTTCTTTTACAGCAATCCTCAGACTGACGGAATTTATTACTGGTTTCACATTTGTGCATTCATAGGCGGATAGTTAACGTTGAAGTTTAACAATCTGTTCGTTCTTTCAATTTCTCCAGCAGATAACTTAAACGTATAGTGAAGTGTGTTTTATCAATGATAATTAAACGTTCAGGTCGGCTTGGCAATATTTAACCATTTTCTGCTAACAGAGACAATCTTGTGTTCCATGGCTAACGCCGGGAAGGAATTCAGTAAATATTTTTTTTAAAAAAAAACACTGCATTTAGAAAATGTGTGTCAAGGCCGAAATAGATAAAAAAATTAATTTATACAATTTTCAACTAAAGGTTCTTAATCAGTTAATATGAATTTATCAGCATGAGAGGATTGACTAAGTTCACGTAATTTTAAATGTGCTTAATTCTGTCTAAATGAATTTTTATTACCACACGTAAATAAAGGGGTTCTACAAAAATGTTCGTACTGAAAGAGCAAATAACAAAAATATATAAAGCAACATTCCCATCCCCCAACATAATCAAATCAATACATTTTTTCAGATCAATTCACAATTCATTTTCATTTTATATATTTTTAATTTAAATTCATTTTATTTAAATTTAATTTCATTAAAGTGTGTGTATCTAAATAAGCACCAACTCATCCTCTGGGCTGCGCGTGTGTGTGTTCGCCGCTGCTGAAGCGTGAATCAACTCTCTCTTCCTGCGGACCAGTGAAACCTAATTTTCTAGCGACTCGCCCTCACAGACGTTGTAGAAATCGTTTTCCGAATAGCTCAGGGTACATTGTTCCTCGCGATCCTAACGGAACTTACGAGCTCTGTCTAGTGTGCACGCGTACTGAGTGCGGCCAAAGCTTCACTTTTAAATGTTCATCCTGCTGCCAATATACGTCTCAGAAACGTCAAACTTTCACACCGCTAAAAAGCCTGTGCACTCATGCAAAGTCACGATTAATCATAAAAGTATTCTCATTGTTTGGAAAGACTTCACTGTCGAAGCACAGACAGGGGGAAATCTGAACAATCACACCAACAGAATTCGAAGCACTGTCATACAGAAGAGAAAAATGTCCCAAATTTTCTGTATCCTACAGCTACAGGTTTTGTCACAGAAGAGAGAAAAGTGGCCTCTGGGGACAGTCTACATCTACATTTACATGATTACTCTGCAAACCACATTTAAGTGCTTGGCAGAGGGTTCATCGAACCACAATCATACTATCTCTCTACCATTCCACTCCCGAACAGCGCGCTGGAAAAACGAACACCTAAACCTTTCTGTTCGAGCTCTGATTTCTCTTATTTTATTTTGATGACCATTTATACCTATGTAGGTAGGGCTCAACAAAATATTTTCGCATTCGGAAGAGAAAGATGGTGACTGAAATTTCGCAAATAGATCTCGCCGTTACGAAAAGCGTCTTTGCTTAAATGACTTCCATCCCAACTCGTGTATCATATCTGCCACACTCTCTCCCCTATTACGTGATAATACAAAACGAGCTGCCCTTTTTTGCACCCTTTCGATGTCCTCCGTCAGTCCCATCTGGTAAGGATCCCACACCGCGCAGCAATATTCTAACAGAGGACGAAAGAGTGTAGTGTAAGCTGTCTCTTTAGTGGACTTGTTGCATCTTCTAAGTGTCCTGCCAATGAAGGCAATCTTTGGCTCGCCTTCCCCACAATATTATCGAGGTGGTCTTTTCAACTGAAGTTGTTCGTAATTTTAAGACCCAGGTACTTAGTTGAATTGACAGCCTTGAGAATTGTACTATTTATCGAGTAATCGAATTCCACCGGATTTTTTTTGGAACTCATGTGGATCACCTCACACTTTTCGTTATTTAGCGTCAACTGCCACCTGCCACACCAAACAGAAATCTATTCTAAATCGCTTTGCAACTGATACTGGTCTTCGGATGACCTTACTAGACGGTAAATTACAGCATCATCTGCGAACAACCCAAGTCATTTATATAGATCAGGAACAGCAGAGGTCCCAGGACGCTTCCCTGGGGAACACCTGATATCACTTCAGTTTTACTCGATGATTTGCCATCTATTACTACGAACTGCTACCTTCCTGAGGAAATCACGAATCCAGTCGCAAAACTGAGACGATACCCCATAGGCCAGCAGCTTGACCAGAAGTCGCTTGTGAGGAACGGTGTCAAAAGCTTTCCGGAAATCTAGAAGTACGGAACAACTTGAGATCCCCTGACGATAGCGGCCATTACTTCGTACGAATAAAGAGCTAGCTGCGTTGCACAAGAACATTGTGTTCTGAAACCATGCTGATTACGTATCAATAGATCGTTCCCTTCGAGGTGATTCATAATGTTTTGAAAACAGGATATGCTCCTAAACCCTACTGCAAACCGACGTCAATGATATAGGTCTGTAGTTCGATGGATTACTCCTACTACCCTTCATAAACACTGGTGCGACCTGCGCAATTTTCCAATCTGTAGGTACAGATCTATCTGTGAGCTATTGTATCAGCATAATCTGAAAGGAACCTAATCGGTATACCATCTGGACCTGAAGACTTGCCCGTATCAAGCGAACTGAGTTGCTTCGCAAACCTAAAGGTATCTTCTTCTAAGAAGCTGGTGCTAGCAGCTGTTCGTGTTTCAAATTCTGGAACATTCTATTCGTCTTGCATGGTGAAGGAATTTCGGAAAACTGCGTTCAATAACTGCGCTTTAGCGCCACAGTCGTCGGTAACAGTTCCATCGGCACTGCGCAGCGAAGGTATTGACTGCGTCTTGCCGCTTGTGTACTTTACGTACGACCAGAATGTCTTCGGATTTTCTACCAAATTTCGAGACAATGTTTCATTGTGGAACCTATTATAGGCATCTCGCATTGAAGTCCGTGACAAATTTCGCGCGTCTGTAAATTTTAGCCAATCTTCGGGATTTCCCGTTTTTCTGAACTTCGCATGCTTTTTCCGTTGCCTGTGCAACAGCGTTCGGACCTGTTTTGTGTACCATAGGGAATCAGTTCCATCTCTTACCAATTAATGGGGTACGAATATCTCAATTGCTGTTGCTACTATATCTTTGAATTTGAGCCACATCTCGTCTACATTTGCATAGTCAGTTCGGTAGGAATGGAGATTGTCTCTTAGGAAGGCTTCTAGTGACACTTTATCCGCTTTTTTAAATAAAATTAATTTGCGTTTGTTTCTGGTGGACTTGGAGGAAACGGTATTGAGCCTAGCTACAACGACCTTGTGATCACTAATCCCTGTCTCAGTCATGATGCCCTCTATTAGCTCTGGATTGTTTGTGGCTAAGAGGTCAAGTGTGTTTTCGCAACGATTTACAATTCGCGTGAGTTCGTGGACTAACTGCTCGAAATAACACAGTGGAGATGTCCTAATAGCACAGTAGCAGATGAGTGAAGGCATCCCCACCAGAGACAGATGGTCTGCATCAGCTTTTCTTTGAACTATTACTTTCTCAGAACTTTCTGTTCATTCCTTGCCTCCATTCTTTTTCGAATCAGTTTGTAGACACTCCTTCCTCCTGACACTAAGGATATCTTGTGAATTAATAGAGCATTATGAATGTATTTTCTACAGATCACCGTATTGCACCGACGATTAGGCACTGCAAAGTACCCCTACATTTCGTTAAATATGGAAAGACTCTTACTCAATTGCAGTGCTCTCCCACTGAGGACAGGAGGTTGAATATTAGAGCACACAACCGATCGCCAACTGTGTCGATGTAGTAAACACGCAGTTCGTATCCTGTGCCATACATAGTCAGCCCTTTTACATAATTCGTACATATATCGTGAATACAGACAGCACCATATGTATACTCGCAGCACTAGGTCCTTACCTTCGAGGTCGGGCGGTCATCCAACCCCAACACATAACCACAGCACCCACAGTGGATCGAAGTCACTCTCAGAACTTTTCTACAAATTCCGCATGGGCTCCCCCCTCGGCACAAACGCGTTACTGTTTCTGGACTGGACCTGCTTGCCTGCTTGCTCGCATCTCTACATCTGTCTCAAGACTCTGGGATTACAAGAATTTGTCTAATTTCGCATGGCGCGTTAGAGTATCATACCATTTTTGCGGTATTTCTAAATATCAAACACATAGCAATATCCTACTGATCACTCGTGAAACATAATTCTGAATATATAGACTGGAAATTATTTCTCTACAAACCCGAAACTTGAGTGATTATCCCGTCTGGCCGGCTGGGGTGGCCAAGCGGTTCTATGCGCTACAGTCTGGAAAAACGCTACGGTCGCAGGTTCGAATCCTGCCTTGGGCATGGATGTCTGTGATGTCCTTAGTTAGGTTTAAGTAGTTCTAAGTTCTAGGGGACTGATGACCTTAGAAGTTAAGTCTTATAGTGTTCGGAACCATGAAGGTGCTCAATGAGCAGAAGCAGCCAACCGAACAATTTACATGGGAGGGCATAATGGTCCTGTGCAAACACACGTCCATATTCAATCTTCTCAAACGTCCACGCGATCACGAAAGCTGCCCAACACATACTAAGTATTAGTTCGCTATTCTGCCGTGTAGAGGATGACAAAGTTAACTCAGCTACATTCCCGCATTCCAACAGGCCTTTTCATTCGGATGGCTCCTGACGTTAGCAGGACATGTGAATCATTTCCACACAGGTCACTGGCACTGCAAGCGAAGGGCGCATACACATAATGATTCTACGAAATCGTTCACATATACATTTTATACCTGTACTTACACCTAAATGTTACCATTGCAGTCTCAGTTAAATGACACTCGACAATGAGCAACGTATCAGAAATACACCATGCTGACAGCTGTGGCTCTGGAAACAGAAATATCGGTACCCATTCCAATAACTCTACATACTCTTCCCTTGCTATCACAGTACTCCACATCAAATCCACACCTTCCTTACGACTGGGCATAATCATTTCCTTTGCACATGTTGGAACACAAACACATACTTTGTAAGCCTGATGCTCAAATGCGAACCTATCAGGCTCCCCCTACTACAAAGTATAATACTTCTTCAAAAACTGGTCGCTGGCGCTACGAAATAATACTGAGAGAACATCAATCATGGGTGGACATGTCTCATAAATTATTTTTGCGAGTGCTACCACCGTGTCTTAGAAAGAGAGGTATAATCGTCTTAAAATCCCCCAGATGTTAAAAAAACCCGATCCCAAGAACTACTGTATGTTACTGTCCAAACGGTCTTGGTTCTACAGGCGCATACAACTAACCACGTTAAAAACTATATCTGCTTTACAAATCGAGGTACGACATTACCTCTGAATGAGGTGGTTTTTTGTCCAGACAAATACCTTGACGGCGACTGCTTGAGTATATAGTATCAGACTAACAATGCGCTTACACGTGGCTGACGGTGCCACTTCATAATAAAATTACCCAATTTAGAAAGTGATTTGGCTAAGGAACATGGTGTTAAAAATACATTTGCTAATCCCTCATGCCACCGCAGCTACATATTTCTATATGGCATACATCACGTTACTGAGCGTGGTTTCCGGATAGAGAGTGCACTGCATGTAATTCCTATCACAGATGTATATCTTCACTGTTCTTATGTGATCCCCACAAATATTGTGTGGTAACCCAGTAACAACACCAGTGATAAGTGATAGAGATGCGGAGTTTAGATAATTATGCTAAATTCTGGCACAACTGATATCAATAACAATCTGACAGCACTCCTTTCATGGCACTAAAGTGTGAATTTTCAGTATTAACACTGCATCGAACACTCTGTCTGATGACAGTCCAATAACAACTCGTTTAATTTTGGAGATAAAGACATTGCGTTCATCGGCGCACTGTGTTATGACAGATGTTGGAGAGACAGGTAGTTGATTCTCTAAGCCTGGAAACAACTCCACTGGATGGGAAAAATCATACATGCTCCTCCACCATATCGGTAATATCAGGGCGTCTGTGTGCTCTGTTGATTTCTGCTTTTTAGTTTTTCTCACTATATTAGATTTAGTATATGCAGTATCCTCATGAAGTTCTATCTTGCTGTAAGACTAGATACAGTATCCCTATGTGCCTCTAGTACCTTGTGACTTTTGTCACTTATTTTTCCTTTGATCAAGTTCAAAATGGCTCTGAGCACTATGGGACTCAACATCTTAGGTCATACGTCCCCCAGAACTTAGAACGACTTAAACCTAACCAACCTAAGGACATCACACACACCCATGCCCGAGGCAGGATTCGAACCTGCGACCGTAGCAGTCCCGCGGTTCCGGACTGCAGCGCCAGAACCGCTCTTTGATCAAGTCTAGTAGGTCTGGTGTAGTGGGTTATTACCGATGGCAGACCCACAGACAGTTGCAGGGTCAAATCTGCACCTAATGTTAACCAGAGAAGATGTTGACTGTAGGCAACTGTTACAACATACTGAATTTTATTCGTTAAATATTCGTTGACTAAAGACTTCAAATGTTTCGAACAGGATGATGTATGAATGCCCCAAAATCATTCTGTACAGTACACATGAAAGAACAATAGCATTTGGGTGATTCAAATCACACCACAACATTCCTCCCAGTGTTACATAAAGTTAACCTATTCAAGATTCCATTCGACTGACATGTACGACAGCCGATCGCACATGTATAATGTGTCTACGTGTTTACAGAGACAGAAGACATTACCATCAACCGTTCTCATCGGTATGGGATGACACTTCGTCTTCTCACAACACACATTACTGATATCTCTGCTGCTTCTAGGAGACAGATACCACTCAGTGGATATGACCCACCGACTCGCAAGTCTTCTTTGATCGGAAATCTGTTGCACCTGTCACCGCTAAAGTAATATGTAGCAGTGCAGCACGTTCGTCGATCAAAAATGTTACTGTGGCACGTCAACAACTATTTAGAACACAAGGAGGTACGAGGCTTTTGTGCTACTTCTACCAGGTTGCAAGTTATGGTGAAATGGGACTGTGTAGACTGTGGTTCCGTTATGTTGTATATACAAACAGCTATTTCAACGAAAAATTACTTAATTTCGAGAAAAAAATTGGAAAATAAAGTTTCGTCCCCTATTGGTGTTGGAGTCTCTCAAACAAAGAAGATAATAGGTGATGTGACAGCATATTGTTAAGTTCAGACCTCAAACACTGCTGACCTGCAAGTTGATAATACCTTGTTTTTGAGACTTCTCCATGTAAAGCTGTACATTGCCATTGTAACTGGATATGAAAAACAGTGAAATTTGCGCTATACATGTACTATACTTCCAATGGGATGAGTGTCTGTGGTACAAGGGCCGATTCGGGCTACATTGATTCCAGGGTGTGTATAGTTCAATGTAATGGCAGTCTAATACATGCAGTCATGACAGCTTTGCTACCTGCTACATTAACTGTACCTTGTAGGGTAATGCGTGTTGCAGTTATGTATAGACCACTTGTAGGGAATGCCGTAGCGTGGAAAGGTGTACCACACTCCAACAAGAATTTTCTCTGCCACATCTGGTATACTTACATTATTTTGGACTTAATCTGAGTCGTTCAGTTTCAGAGCTAGGGCGATTCTGAGTCAGTGATGGGAACTGGCGAGAGTCTGTCAACGCTATGCGCACACTTGACTGACAATTATTTCAAGAGAGAGAGAGAGTGAGAGAGAGAGATCCAAAAGAAGTAGCTGATGGTTGATGTGACATTTCTATAATATTCTATAATAATACCGTTGCAGTTACAGAGGAAAGAGAATAAAATTAGCTCTAAGTATGTACTGTAGTTTGCAGCATGGGTGTCTGTGGTACAAGGGCCAAATTATGTTCCATTTGCTTGAGGGCGTATATAGCTCATTGTAACAACGGTCTAATAAAAGCAGGCATGAGTCCCCTCCTGCTCACTACAATAATTGGCTGCTATTTGGTACAAAGTGTTGCAGTTATGTATGGATGATATGCAGGGAATACACTACTTTAAAAAGTAGAGAGAGTGAACTGATGAGCTAGAGTTCTCTTCATTACCTTGGTACAATATCAGCAGCAAACAGTTATGTTCAGATTTCTACATCTACATCTACAACCATACTCCGCAAGCCACCTGACGGTGTGTGGCGGAGGGTACCTTGAGTACCTCTATCGGTTCTCCCTTCTATTCCCGTCTAGTATTGTTTGTGTGAAAGAAGGACTGTCGGTATGCCTGTGTGTGGGCTCTAAACTCTCTGATTTTATCCTCATGGTCTCTTCGCGAGATATACGTAGGAGGGAGCAATATACTGCTTGTCTCCTCGGTGAAGGTATGTTCTCGAAACTTCAACAAAAGCCCGTACCGAGCTACTGAGCGTTTCTCCTGCAGAGTCTTCCACTGGAGTTTATCTATCATCTAAAAAATGGGTCAAATGGCTCTGAGCACTATGGGACTCAACTGCTGAGGTTATTAGTCCCCTAGAACTTAGAACTAGTTAAACCTAACTAACCTAAGGACATCACAAACATCCATGCCCGAGGCAGGATTCGAACCTGCGACCGTAGCGGTCTTGCGGTTCCAGACTGCAGCGCCTTTAACCGCACGGCCACTTCGGCCGGCACATCTATCATCTCCGTAACGCTTTCGCGATTACTAAGTGATCCTAAAACGAAGCGCGCTGCTCTCCGTTGGATCTTCTCTATCTCTTCTATCAATCCTATCTGGTACGGATCCCACAAAGCTGAGCAGTATTCAAGCAGTGGGCGAACAAGCGTACTGTAACCTACTTCCTTTGTTTTCAGATTGCATTTCCTTAGGATTCTTCCAATGAATCTCAGTCTGGCATCTGCTTTATCGACGATCAACTTTATATGATCATTCCATTTTAAATCACTCCTAATGCGTACTCCCAGATAATTTATGGAATTAACTGCTTCCAGTTGCTGACCTGCTATATTGTAGTTAAATGGTATAGGATCTTTCTTTCTACGTATTCGCAGCACATTACACATGTCTACATTGAGATTCAATTGCGATTCCCTGCACCATGCGTCAATTCGTTGCAGATCCTCCTGCATTTCAGTACAATTTTCCATTGTTACAACCTCTCGATACACTACAGCTTCATCCGCAGAAAGCCTCAGAGAACTTCCGATGTCATCCACAAGGTCATTTATGTGTATTGTGAATAGCAACGGTCCTACGACACTCCCCTGCGGCACACCTGAAATCACTCTTACTTCGGAAGACTTCTCTCCATTGAGAATGACATGCTGCGTTCTGTTATCTAGGAACTCTTCAATCCAATCACACAATTGGTCTGATATTCCATATGACCTTACTTTGTTCATTAAACGACTGTGGGGGACTGTATCGAACGCCTAGCGGAAGTCAAGAAACACGGCATCTACCTGGAAACCCGTGTCTATGGCCCTCTGAGTCTCGTGGACGAATAGCGCGAGCAGGGTTTCACACGATCGTCTTTTTTCGAAACCCATGCCGATTCCTACAGAGTAGATTTCTAGTTTCCAGAAAAGTCATTATACTCGAACATAATATGTGTTCCAAAATTCTACAACTGATCAACGTTAGGGATGTAGGTCTATAGTTCTGCACATCTATTCGACGTCCCTTCTTGAAAACGGGGATGACCTGTGCCCTTTTCCTATCCTTTGGAACGCTACGCTTTTCTAGAGACCTACGGTACACGGCTACATGAAGGGGGCAAGTTCCTTCGCGAACTCTGTGTAAAATCGAACTGGTATCCAATCAGGTCCAGCGGCCTTTCCTCTTTTGAGCGATTTTAGTTGTTTCTCTATCCCTATGTCGGCTATTTCGATACCTACCATTTTGTCATCTGTGCGACAATCTAGAGAAGGAAATACAGTGCAGTCTTCCTCTGTGAAACAGCTTTGGAAAAAGGCATTTAGTATTTCAACCGCTGTTGCCCTGCATCTGTCTATTTTCGCCAAGAACTACTTTTATTTTGCTGGTCAGTGAGACACGTATTGATACTAACCAATTTTTGTAAGTACAAGAAACATCAAGACTGTTACAAATGTCAAGATGATATCTTACTGTAGACATTGGTTCAAATATGATATGTGTAAATTCTGTAAAGCTGAGACGAAGCACCATTCTCGAGATTTATAAATATTTCAAAGGTATATCCCCAATTAAATACGTAAACATAGTGCAGTTGAGCAATAAAAGACCATCAAATACACGAGATTTTCTTATTTTTCGAGGCTACTCCCTTTTTCATATATATTTATACTACCGTTATTTCTATTTTGCTCGTGTGTTCACGATACAGACATATACCATGATTTACAGTATTTTATCAGCATGATTGACCGATTATATGTATCTGATTTCTGTTGAAACGATTCCGCTGTGGTCACGATGTTTTGACAAGCGACTTAGTTGCCTCTTTAAAGGGCTTCAAACTTTAGTCTTTTTCTTATTTCATCCATAAGATTCTATTTCACATTCTACAAGCCTCTATACAGCACATAGTGGAGGGGTACTTTGCATCAGTGACAGTCATTCCCTTTCGTATTCCACTCCCAGATGGAGCAGTGGGAGATCAACTACGTGGTTCTATACATTAAATATTCTCTGTAAGTACCTTCGTCTATGGTGTGACGAAAACGTCCGGTCCGCAGTGCCCAAAGTGCATACTGCTCCTTTGACCTTACTTTAACCTTTGAATCTAAGCACTGTTGGAGGGTGTCAAATCATCATCACATTTTCGTCGACAGTTATGGATTCTACTCTTGTATGAATACGACGTATTCATCAGGAAACCTTTTCATATGAGCAGGAAAGACGAAGAATAGTTTATCAATCCATATGGTACACGTTTTGGTCCTTTTGGAACTATCAAGGGCCTCTCCTCTCCACGCAAAATCGGGGCAAGTACTGTGTGCAAAATAGACGAATCAACATATTACTAAGCAGTCATCCGATTTTCAATAATGGTCATTGTGCTGATGCGCACAACTATGAGTCAACATTACTGACCATATCTGATTGCGGTATTTCTGAATACGTCTAGCGCCTACGTATTATGATCTTGTGTGGGGCAGAATATCAATACGTATCCCATAAACAATCATCGTGTAAACTTTAACTCACTCTGGATGTCCACGAGACCGAGAAAACACTAGACACTGCGTTCCTCCAATTCTGGTCACTGTTCGACACAGTTCCACAATGTCACTGCACGAGAAGAATATAAAGTGTCACGCCACATTTCTGACTGGATTGAAGAGTTCCTAAAAGTAATATGTTGTTCTTACCGTTGCGATTACAGGCGTGCGTTCAGGACGCGAGATGGAGGTAGACACAAATATCTCTGATGATACTGCGTTTCTTGACTTCTGGTCAGCATTCTGTACAGTTCCACGCTGTTGTCACAAGTACAAAATAAGGAAACCCAAGGCGGATAACTCGTTGGATTGAGGAGTTCGTAGCAATCATGTTATTCTAAATGGTGTGAGTTAACGAGTATTGCGCTCTCATTTAAATACATGGCCGAAAGAGTCAGCCTACAGGAATTGTGAAACGAACCCTGTCGTCCAGGACCGCGTGCCACAAAGGGCACAGATTCACCACGAGACGGGGAAACTCACAGACGTCTATTGTCTATTGAGGCCTAACCACTGTAGTGAGCAAGTGAGACAGAAGAGAACCTACCCATAGGGAAATCCAGCAGAAGCCAAGGAGACGTAGCAGTATAAATTATTGCGTACCTAAGGTCGGCCATAAAGGGAAACATTCATAGAAATTATTTAATTCTGTAGTAGAGCACGGAATGAAGCCACAGTTATTTTAGTGTACCATCCTTCATAAAAGTTCATGTTGATTCCAATAATATTTGAATATTGATCATAACTATGATAGTTTAGGATTTACTGTTAAAATGAAATTAACAAGTTTTGTAACAAAGACCTGAATGCTAATATCTGAACGCTTTGGACGATTTAACGATCAACGTTTCATATAGAAGCATATCATTAAAATTACAAATGCTGTAATTATCAACTTTTAACTTTATTTCCTTTAAAGATATAGGAAATTTAAATTATCAATATTTTCAGATAAGCAACAATTCATCATTTCCTCCACACAAAACGCATTGAACGATGACAGCATGACACCTTATTGAATCATTAGGTAACACAATATTTGTTGTAAAGTTTAGTGCATAAAAGTCGCTTTCGTTCTTTATATATTTACCAGAAAGCACATTGGTGCAAGACTACTGGCCGTGACATTCAAACTTAAGAAGAATATTGTATTGGCCTGATGTAAAGGAATTTAACGTTTATTATGTAATGGATATTATTGTCACTTTTTTTAGAGCGTGAAAGTGGTCAAGCTTTCCAGAATGAGATTTTCACTCTGCAGCGGAGTGTGCGCTGATATGAAACTTCCTGGCAGATTAAAACTGTGTGCCCGACCGAGACTCGAACTCGGGACCTTTGCCTTTCGCGGGCAAGTGCTCTACCATCTGAGCTACCGAAGAACGACTCACGCCCGGTACTCACAGCTTTACTTCTGCCAGTACCTCGTCTCCTACCTTCCAAACTTTACAGAAGCTCTCCTGCGAACCTTGCAGAACTAGCACTCCTGAAAGAAAGGATATTGCGGAGATTGGTTCAAATGGCTCTGAGCACTATGGGACTCAACATCTTAGGTCATAAGTCCCCTAGAACTTAGAACTACTTAAACCTAACTAACCTAAGGACATCACACACACCCATGCCCGAGGCAGGATTCGAACCTGCGACCGTAGCAGTCCCGCGGTTCCGGACTGCAGCGCCAGAACCGCTAGACCACCGCGGCCGGCTATTGCGGAGACATGGCTTAGCCGCAGCCTGGGGGATGTTTCCAGAATGAGATTTTCACTCTGCAGCGGAGTGTGCGCTGATATGAAACTTCCTGCCAGGAAGTTTCATGGTCAAGCTTTGATTATTAAAATATGTTAAAATGTAAAGCAATGTAGAATAAGCTGTAGCCAATCAGATGAACGGCTTCAGTAGAGGGAACTGTGCTAGTCAGCTGAGCGAAGATATTCGGCGCGCGGTAATCGTGGTCGGAGACGGGCAAAGGGCAGTTCTGGTCGAGACACCAAAGTGGACAGTTCGGATCGAGACGCGAATACGGACAGTTCGGCTGGAGACACCAAAGAATACAGTTCGGATTGAGACGTGAAAGGAGATAGTTGGTTTTTAGCCAGCTAGGAAGTGAAACGACTTAGAAAATGTCGCGTTGTGTGGTATCGCGTGACTTAGTCTCTGAGCAGCCGCGCGCCTGGCCTGAATTCTTAACTTTTCATATAGTTAACTAGGTGGAGTATCGAACTTGTAAATCGCGGCCAGACTGTGAATGATCGAACTGTGTCAAATGGATATGCGCTCGAGTGTAATAGTCCTAAATACGATCACTTTCGCTATTAGTCTGCCTTCTGTGTAAACATTATTCTAACCAAATCGCAACTGTGTGGCCTACATCATTTATGGGTCGTTAATTTAGCTCTCGGTACTACTATTACTGTTATTACAAGTCATATTAACTTCCTAAAAATCCGCAGACTTGAATCACCCAGACAATTTTACCAAAGGTCCACTAGTGTCTAATTTAGGGCGTGTAATGCGACACGTGCAATTCAACCCCTAGATGAGTTTGAGCGAAGACATTTCGACGAAGAGGAACCGCATGTGATCCCAAATGTTAGCTCGCAATGGCGAGGAAAATTCACATTAAGAAATAGTTTCGGGCATTCCCTGGACTGTCACGAAGGAGGAAGGTTGCTATAGCATCTAGCAGTGACACGTATCACAGTGATATCAGTTCTCTCAACAGTACACCCTAAGCAGAAGATAACTTTGTGAGATAGTAAAATTAGAGCTGGGCCAAGTGTGAAATTTTATAGCCAACTGTAATGGAAGTACTGAGTGTAGCATGGCACAATTACCTTCATTCCTATCTGATGACATGGCATAGTGAGACAAACATATTGCTAGCTCTGACACACACTAGTGCAAGCTGTGTGATTGACCACCAATGCCACACATGTGACTGTGGAGGGGGTAGTCAGTTGGGATACATTAAACTACCTATACTTTATTTAGAATGTGGTATGGTAGGAATTTTAGGATGCACTGTAATAAGCCTAAGAATTTGGCCAGCTGCAAGGCACTGCCACAGGTTGGCTGGGCTCATGGCTAACATAATGTTGTCCCCCTCAGTCTGGTCCAGCATGGTGTGGAGTGGCTGTTGACTGGCATATGCTGTGACATCAGTGGCTAGTTGGGCAAGATATTGTGAACATGCAGGTCCCTCCAATGCTTTGCGAAGTACATTTAAATAAATAACTTCATCTACTTCCCAGTGGGGATAAATAGAGGTGTCTATCTTAATACCATGTTTCTTGATTTCTGTTGTATATGGTTCCATGATTTCGGCGCAACTACAAAACATGGAATACTCAGCTGGTTCTGAGGCTCGATTGGACGATTTTATACATAGGGCAACTGGACTACATCAAAGTGATGGGAGAAATCGGTTAACGTTTCATGACACCATCGATGATGCCATAGGAGAAGGAAGAAAGGATGAAATATGGCTGCAATGCAGGCTGTCTGACATCTTTATAAGCCCCCTACTGCTGGAATACCTGGAACAATGGGATGTACCCTCTGCCGTGGGCTTTGGTAACTAACCTCATGTTTGGTATAGGGGGGCCCTCAACTGACATGCAAGTTATAGGACAGAATGACAGTGTTATGAATATCACAACCATGTAGGTTTATTTGAATCTTCACCACACGTGTAACGCAATTATGTAATGGCCCTGATATAAATCCTACGTGAGGTGGCCAGCCTCTCATACGGTTTATTTGTTAAATTAATCGGTTAATGTTTCCCTCAAAAACTGGTGATGGGAAGGAATTCTGGTGTGTGTGACTGTTTAACAGATATATCGCGTCCTAAAAATTTACATTTGTTTTCTTTAAATGATAGAGGTGTTGGCAAGAACCTAGTACAAACGACACTGAAAGGAATCTCGTGTGTTTGTAAACTATGAGACAGAGCAAAGACAACAGGTCAAATGTATAACATCGACAAACAAGTATGTAATCGCATGCAGTACCGTATCACCCAAGGAGGCAAAGTGGTTCTACGGATGATTCCGCTGAGAAGCCTCAGTTCGAATTTTGGGCGGCTGAAATGGCAGCTGAAACCCTACATGCCGGAGCTGCGTATGTAACCGACAGTACAGCTCAAGACGGCGTGCTGATGGCGGCTGCTACTCGTGGTCGGTTCCACTACGTAGAGATGGGCTTCGCCTTGGAGAACTATAGAAGTGCGAATTCGAATACTGAAAGGGCGACAAAGTACGCGACTGACCCTTGCGGCCATCAGGAACCAACTCCTCAAATTCTGTGGCACCTCGCACTTAGAGAGCGGCTCCTCCATTTGTGCCACAACTTGGCCAACTGTCGCCAATAAACAAAGCTTTCGCCAGTTATGTGGCCTTACAACAAATTTGCCTAGACTGCCATTACCACACTCCTTCAACCTACGTGCCAGTACCATTTCCTCCCCCAATTCGTGATGATGACAGCAAATGTGTGCTGAAGAAACAGTCGAGCTTCCGCCAGGGCTATCATTCTGGAATCGGGCACCGACAGAATACGGTAGGGGGGTTCCTACGTGTGGACCCATTCTGTCGGCAATACCGTCGAGCTCGGCGGCTATTTCTCCGAAACGCCCCCAACCAAAGCCCAGCCCTGACGCTGAGCTGGCGAGTTCCTGCCCAAAACATGACGCTTTTGTGAGAAAACTGCCTCCTAGGCATTGTAAAAATAAGAGCATCCATTGCTCTGGCCCTGATATTCGACATCAAATGAGAAAGCCGCCAGCCATGGCTCGGGACTCCGTCGGCAGATGCGAGTGACCGGATGTTCCCCCTTCCCCCTTCCGACCATTTGCTGCCGTTGTAAGTGGTAGTCCTCCTCACAGCCCAAAAGTTCCCTGTCGTCTCCTTCGTGAAATGAACAGAATTACGCTATGCATACATCCTATTCCAGATCATATACATACCTACTTTGCATGACAGTGTGATGCAAAACGACATTAATTTGCATATTTGCAGATGTAGAGTTTAGAAATGCAAGTTAGGCTGGTTTGATGGCCCTTAATAGATCTGTGAAGGGGTTAGAGGGAATGCCAAATTGCAACATCATAGTGGTTTGTAGATACTGGATGCAGATATATATGTACTTCAGTGTAAGAACTGGACTAGGTCGTTTACATTTGTGCACTGGATCGGCCACAGTTTCCAACATCCCCCATCGCATTGTTAAAGATACATTCAGGAAACGTGGTATGCTCAGACTAGTCCCTCGTGCGGGAGGTAGGTGTGTGATGCCACGCGCTGTTCCTACGAAGTAGCAAGTAAAATTCAAATGGCTCTGAGCACTATGCGACTTAACTTCTGAGGTCATCAGTCGCCTAGAATTTAGAACTAATTAAACCTAACTAACCTAAGGACATCACACACATCCATGCCCGAGGCAGGATTCGAACCTGCGACTGTAGCGGACGCTCGGCTCCAGACTGTAGCGCCTAGAACCGCACGGCCACTCCGGCCGGCGAAGTAGCAAGTAAGCTGTGCTGTTACTAACGCGCCACGGGCCCTCTCTCATGGTCCCGAGGTTAATCCCGGCTGGTGTTTTGGGGGACAGGTGAGGTGAGGTGGAGTGGGACAGGCGGCAGCTACGGCGCTCTCCGCTAATCACCGGCCGGCCTGCGCGGATAATCGCCGTAATTGCCCGCGGCTGGGCGCCACCGACAAACACCGCCTGATTGCCTTGTTAGGCCGCCGCGCGGAGCCACCTGCTGCAGCCGCTGCTGCCGGCTACGTCCGTTTGTGCGGCGAGCTGGCGACCGTGCCGGCAGCGCTCCGAACTGTTGATCCTTATCCTGCGACGTCACAGCTCCATAGTCTGTGTCCCACTTACATTACGCTGACACAAGAGGCGCGGAGTCTACACAGAGAGGACGACGCCATTACGGAGAGCGTGTAACTCTAGAATGCAGTCTTTTTGAATGTTCATAGCACCAAGCAAACGGAATTAACACATACTGGATTGCCCTCCTGCTACACTGTTAAGGAACATGACTTCTGGCAGCGTACAATTTTCTTCGCACTATCTGTTTGATGATATAATTTTATTGATACCTATATTTTCTTTTGAGGAACGTGGTAAAATGCAAGTTCCATACACAATTTGTGATTATCTACACTGAGATGACGACAGTCAATAGATACGTCATAATATCGTGTCGGACCTTCTTTAGCCTGGCGTAGTGCAGCAGATCTTCTCGGCATGAGCTCAACACGTCGTTGCAAGTCCCCTGCGAAAGGTACTGAGGCATGCTGCCTCTATAGTCGTCCATAATTACGGAAGTCTTGCTTTGCAGAATTGTACACGAACTGATCTCTTGATAAGTCCGGTAAATTTCGGGCGATCCGAGTGGGCAAATAATCCGCGAGAATTTGGCAGGATGTCCTTCAAACCAATCACGAACAACTGTGGCCGAGTGACATAGCACATAGCCATCCATAGTAATTCCACCGTTTTTTGGGAACACGTACGCCATGAATGAATAGCCGAACATAACTATTTTCAGCCGAACGGTTCTAGGCGCTACAGTCTGCAACCGCGCGACCGCTACGGTCGCAGCTTCGAATACTGCCTCGGGTATGGATGTGTGTGAGGTTCTTAGATTAGTTAGGTTTAAGTACTTCTAAGTTCTAGGGGACTGATGACCTCAGGAATTAAGTCCCATAGTGCTCAGAACCATTTGAACCATTTGAACTGTTTCCAGTCAATGATCGGTTCAGTTTGACCAGAGGACCCAGGCCATTCCACGTATATACTGTCTACACCATCATGGAGTCACCGTTAGCTTGCACAGTGCCTTGTTGACAACTGCCGGCCACGGTGGTCTCGCGGTTCTAGGCGCTCAGTCCGGAACCGCGCGACTGCTACGGTCGCAGGTTCGAATCCGGCCTCGGGCATGGATGTGTGTGATGTCCTTAGGTTAGTTAAGTTTAATAGTTCTAAGTTCTAGGGGACTGATGACCACAGATGTTAAGTTCCATAGTGCTCAGAGCCATTTGAACCATTTTTTTGTTGACAACTTGAGTTCAGGGTTTTGTGCAGTCTGCAACGCACTCGAACGCTACCATCAGCTCTTACCAACTGAAATCGGGGCTCATCTGATGAGGCTACGAATTTTCGGTCGTCTAGCGCCCAACTGATATTGAGTCCAATAGAGGCGTGCTGTTAGCAAAGGCGATCGCGTCGCTCTTCTACTGCCATAGCCCATTAACGCCAAAAATCACAGCACTTTCTTAACGGATGCGTTCCTCGTGTGTCACACATTGCTTTCTGCGGTTATTTCACGCAGCTCTACGCAAACGTCACTGCTCTCGGTCATTAAGTGAAGGCCGTCGGCCACTGCCTTGTCTATGGTGAGGGTAATGCCTGAAATTTGGTATTCTCGACACACTCTTGACTCTGTGGATCTCAGAATATTGAATTCTCTGACGATTTACGGAATGGAATGTCCCATGCGTCTATCTCCAAATCATTCCGCATTCAAAGTCTGTTGTTTCGGGTCCTGTGGCCATAATCACGTCGGATACCTTTTAACATGAATCACCCGAGTACATATTCCAGCTCCCCCATCTCAATGACATTTTACACCTCGTGTACGCGATGCTACCGCCGTCTGTGTAAGTCCATATCGCTGTACCATGACTTTTGGCACCTCACAGTGTGCGCATTTGAGTGCCTCAGTGGTTTCTGTTTTCAGTTGGGAATGGAAGTGCTAGTCATTGAAAAGTAATGTGTGTGATAGTTTTAGGTAGCATATGTGTGTCTTTTCCTTTAAAAGGTATCGAAGTATCGCCCTCTTTTAGTGTTTAATGGTTCAAATGGCTCTGAGCACTATGCGACTTAACTTCTGAGGTCATCAGTCGCCTAGAACTTAGAACTCATTAAACCTAACTAACCTAAGGACATCACACACATCCATGCCCGAGGCAGGATTCGAACCTGCGACCGTAGCGGTCGCTCGGTTCCAGACTGTAGCGCCCAGAACCGCACGGCCACTCCGGCCGGCTTTAGTGTTTAATGCTGGGGCAGATGCTGTAGCAGCAACTGACGCCATATCGTTACCACCACCACCACCACCATCACCGCCAACACCATCATGGCGAGGTTGGTCGTGTCATGGGCATCTCTGCATTCATTAATACGTAACTTTCTAAGTCAGTCTAATATTATTTATCTATTACGTTCTATAGCTGTCAGTATGTAGTGTTAAGTGTAACTCATCTATCCTACAATTCAGTCGAAGCCGACTTGCAGGAGATGAATTTGATGAATGAGGCATATGTTATATTATTAATAGTAGTCTCATATGTGAGTGACGTTTATGTTTTCCCATGACATTCACAAAACTGTGGGATTACCTGTATATTCCAAACACACCAATGCTTAGTAGATTTATACATACTGAATAAAAAATTTTCGTTTTTAGTTCTTCCTCAATAAAATTAGTAGCAACAAAAGTCTTCCACGCCACACTTATAATTTTATTTATGTCATCAATTTTTTAGGAAACTATATAATACATGACACCAAACCTAGGACTGTTAAGCATTCATTGTGTGTTTGTATTTAATTTCGATTTACCACCCTGTAGAAACGAAGTTGCGTAGATGGAACCTACCCCGGTAGCACCGAATCCACCAGTGGGAAGCAGGTTAAAGTGAAGGGACCAATGTTGTAAGTAGATTAGCGAGTGACTGGTTGTTCGTGCCCTGCTAATATTACACCAGTGGCGACGAGGACTCACTTTCATCCTCTACTCCTCTCACGTTTCTGCAGTAACGTTACTCGTAATAGTAAGTACGAGGGCTATTCCGAAAGTAAGGTCCGATCGGTCACGAAATGGAAACGACTATGAAAACCCGATAAAGCTTTGCACAGATGTGTTGGGTAGTGTCTCTAGTATAACCCCAGTTAGCATCACGTCGCTCTTCTCATTTCTGAGCTCGCAGTGAGTGCGTAAAGATGTCTAGAAAATAGTGTCTGCCGCCAAGTACGGGGGCCTGGTGAGAAATTTCCCCTGAAGCTATGCAGCTAACATTACATAACTGTCGTGCTGTTTCGTCTTCAAGACAATTCTCAGCCGCATTCTGCAGGGGCAATGAAGATGCTCCTGCATCGTTTTCAAATGGAAATGTGAGATTACCCACACTACAGCCCGTAATTGTCTCCCTCTGAGTTTCAGCTCAGGTCACATGAACCGCTGGTTATGAAGACAACATTTCGGCACAAGACAACGAGCCGTAGGCCAGCGTAGAGAATTGGCGGAGAGCACTGGCGGCTGCCTTCTATAGCGAGGGTATGGGAAAGTTGGTACAACGCTACGATACACGTCTAAGTCGGGTCGGCGACTATGGGGATAAGTAGCTGCAAGGTGTATCTAACTGTTGCAAATAAAACATTTTTGATTTTTACCGTGGTTTCCATTTCGCGACCTATCGGACCTTACTTTCGGAATAGCCCTCGTATGTTTGTGTTCGTAATTGACAAGAATCTATTCCTTAATATTTTTATTTCAGTGTTGTTAGCAGTAGTTTCATAAGTGTTAAAAGATTGGTAATCTGATTATTAATGATTTACGAATCACGAAGTGGTAATGGTCAAGGTGAAGGTATGCCAGTGTGGATCGATATTTAATGCAGAATTTTATGTGGCTCCACACAATATAACGCCTGAAAATGGAAAACGATATGAACAATAGCTTAGAATGACAGATGTCCGAGCTGTAATGATGTGTACTGCCGAATACTGTTTCGCAGATAATAATAAAAATTCCTTGTACTATTTTACGATGAAGCATTACTTCATCATCTCATGAATATTTCACGATTGACATGTTGTGTAGGTTTAACCTAGGCAAACTATCATTTTCTGCGATTTTTGTTGTGAAAGAACCCTTAGCTCTTCGTGGCACTTGCTGAATTCTGATCTCCTGTAAACAACTATTCGCGCATGTATTGCTGTATTACATCACGGTTTTGGCGCTCATCTTTCTCAGGCTGCAGAAGCATTGAATCATAAGGCACACAGTTCCTCGTGGTTTTATTTCTGTTCATTTGAACGTTTGATTCATAGTTGTTGATACACCAGCCGCAAGAAACGCTTCTCATGACGTAGTAGATGCTGTGGTAGTCGTACAAAGAGCACTGTTCATTAACGTTGCTAACACGCTACAGACAAATACATCCAATACCTGCCTAAACTTATCGTTTGTTATAAATCCATGAACTTATCAGTTTTTTTTCATCACATACTAAAGCTCCCTTCCGTAATGTCCAGTTTTCGGAAAGGCAGAAATATTGTTAGGCGAAATGATATCACGACGAGCCGCAGACATCAGGTGTGTGATTGGAACAAAGAAATTAGGTCCGCTAAACCCATCTTCATCCCACTTCCAAGAAGTTAGTATTATATAAAGAAATTAAATACCTTTGGTCTTATTTCCTTCGGTACCTCTGTCTATCTAGGATGTCAGAAACATTTTCTTCCATTCGTTATAAATGGCAGGAGAACAGTATCTTTTCGCGGTAACAGTCACTGATATTCTGCAGAGGCGCCTTTGCTCTTCAGTATAGACAAGTTAGATCGTGATCACAGCAGTGCTGTGGCCCGCTCTCTATTGTGAGTTATTATTAATTCTTATTTGATACAATAAAAGCTACGTATCAGCTTCCTCTCTCGGTCGTTGCCATTAAAATTTTTTGTTTCAAGTGATATGAATGACGATTTCAACAACGATAAGGTGACAATATATATATATTGGGTGGTCCACCGGGGCCCGAACCGCACAATAACCCTGGGATCAGTGTGGAACGGCTGAGGGGTGAAGTGGACTGCGGTAGTCGTCGTGGGGTTGCGGACCACTGCGGTTGCGGTGGGGACGGAGCCTCTCCGTCGTTTCTAGGCCTCCGGTTAACATAACATAACATAACGTGTATAACTGAGAATTCCTGTGAAGCCGTGTGGAGAGTTTATTCAATGTAGGGAATTATTTCCAGATTCATTCTGTCATTCAAGTCTGAGGGCGAAGTGAAAGCACCTGGTGTTTCATAAACTATTCACATAATATAAGAAAATCTATTTTCCTTGCCAGAATACAAATTGTTTCTTTCGACAAAATGTATCTTGATGTGGAATTAGTTAGTGAAGGTCAACTTAAATATCTGAAAATAAAACAGATTATTTCTTCTCACAACCACTCACACTGACGTTAAATTTCGCTCGGGTACACAACTTGGTGGCACTGTCCGAACTGTGCAGTATTTTGGATGCCAGTTTGTCACACAGCTAAATCCTCCACAGCGATTTAAGATTTCCGTACACAGGCAAATCCTAATATCGTAAATTCACCTTGACAATTGTTCGTTAGAATGCACCAAGCATATCGATCGATCCTATCTGTACAACCTTCAGATTTAAGGATATATTATCTAGTGAAACATGTAAGCACCATTAGTCAGAGTGTGAAAATATGTTTTTTGTTATATGCAGAAAGAAATCTTTTAAAATAATAAATTTATTGTGTGTGCTTTGTTAGAAAATAAAAATGCAGATAACATCAAATATTTTCATAAAGTCATAAAGTGTTTCTCTCCGGAAATGGGTTGAGTGACACTTCGTTACACCTCACATTTAAATTGTTCATCAAGATTGTTGCGTGCTTCAGCAGATCAAAACTTTTTTTTGAGTCATCTTTTCGTTCACAGTTCTGAACATTCCACTGCTGAGGGTAGATTCTTCTAATTTGCTTCAACAGAATCAGATCGTTGGCATGTAGAGGTAATTGCAGAAAACAAAAAAGTATGAATTTTTTTATTTCTGTTTCTGGTGTTTCGCATGAATCAGAGGCTAGAAAAGAGCACCAGTTCGAATACATCAAGGTGTAATGAGCATCTCATCCACATCGTGAGGTTAACATGAGACTGATGGGAAGTTCTGTCAAGTCCGGACGGCAAACAGGTAGCAAGAAGATCGATAGCAGGCGCTGGATCGATTGCGCCTATCATGAGGGAGGACAAGCAACACGCCGCCTACGCCCTCTCGACCTCAACTATTTAGATCGCCGCTGTGGACCAGAGGGCTAGGTCTCAGCCTCAGTCTCAGGGACTACCGCAGTCGCTCAGTCACTAGCCGAGTCACATTCTAGTTGGCGTCTGTCAGTACATTGCGACTTGATTGGAGTGCGTTGCGGGACTTGTACTTTAAAAGCAAAGAGGTTACTGTGGACTGTTACGGAAGAGCTTGTACCACAACACACGGACTCTCTTAAGATAAGTAGCTTCCTGTTTAAGGAAATAAAGAAGCCGGTTAATACATGTTTCCAGCTGTGTTGTATAGAGAGGATACCGGCCACCAAACAATATCCTCTCCCTTGATTCCTATGGTACAAGACTCTACAGTGGCAACAAAGACACAAGAGGAAGTACGCTGATCTATATTTTCGTTTCTTTCTGAAACCTTCTTCACACCAATTTCTCCGTTTACATCATATTTCCTTCTCTACTCTTACGTACACACGCCACTTTAATTCTGCTACTCGTCGTCCCATACAGACTGAAGCAGGTTTGCCACAGTTAAAGGTTTTTCTCTTTTCTGTAGTATAGTACAAGAAGAACATAAAAACACGTGTTTAGTTCTATGTAGTTACGTGGGAAAATCAGAGTACCAAAGCTATCGAGATATCGCACTTTTGCAATACTGTATCGCTCATAGAAATTATAAGAAGAACTCGATTTTATCTTTATCTTTCTTACTCTCTCCATGGTAAGAAGAGCAGACGGCGCATACAAAAGAATGGCTTACCTCAAGTCAGTTTGGTCGCCCCTGTGCTCTTCAATGTTTACACTAATGACCAGCCCACAACGGAAAATTCCAGGCTTTTCATCTATGCTGAAGATACTGCAGTGGCTGCTCAAGGAAAGACGTTTGAAGAAGTAGAGGAAAAGAGTAGAGGAAAAGTTGGCTCCTACAACAACGCCAATCATCTAAAGCCAAATCCCAACAAGACTAAGGTGTGTGCATTTCACTTGAAGAATAGAGAAGCTCGACGGGAACTGGACGTTACATGGCAAGGCAAACGACTGGAGCAATCGTTCAACACCAGTATATCTGGGTGTTACCCTTGACCGAACTCTGTCCTTGAAGAAACATTGCCATAACACCAGGCTGAATGTTGGTTCACGGAATAACATCTCGAGGAAGCTAACATCCACCGCCTGGGGAGCAAATCCTTCCGTCTTGAGAATTTCGTTTCTTGCTTTGTGTGTGTCCGCTGCAGAGTATGCTTCACCTGTGTGGAGTGCATCCGCTCACACCAGATCAATGAGACCGTCCGAATCTTGTCGGTATGTATGAAGTCATCTCCAGTAGATAAAATGTACCCGATTTTTGGAATAGCTCTCCCCACTATTAGAAGGGCTGTTGCTGGTGATGCAGAGAGGGCTAAGCAAACGTATGATCCCCGACATCCACTGCATGATCATCAGGCTGTAGTTCATCGACTGAAGTCAAGAAAGAGCTTTATCGCCAGAACTCAACCACTAGAGGGAGCACCAGAGTCTATCCCCATCACCAGGTGGAACAGCAAGCTACCGCCTGATATCCCTGTAAAGGAAGCGCTATCTCCAGGAAATGTCTTGTCCCACCCTATTTGGAGATCACTCAGTCGTCTTACAATGGGCGTTCCTCTTTGCAATACCAACATGCGAAAATGGGGCATTCTTCAAGCTGATGGTGATACATTCTGCGAGAACGGAACAACACAAGACCTGACCCACCTGCTAATTTGTCCTCAACTTGAACAACGCTACACAATACAGGACCTGATTGAGGGAAACAACCAGGCCATTGGAGTTGCTACCTTCTGGAAATACTGACCGGGCACGGAAATGAAATAATGACTGTTGACTATCAGCACTAAATATGATCCACCGCATAGCTTCTGTTGTGTAGTGGAGAAATCTAAACACACGTTAAATAAATGAGAGAAGCTTGTTTATAACAATGAGCGAAGTGGTCCTTGCTTTCGAGGATTTTAAATTCCCTCCGCCTATTGCACTCGGTGCTGTTTCGAGCGTCCGGAGACGCACTCTTTACTCTCGTGACGTGTAGTGCAGTGGAACTCGGTAGCATTGTGGACCTCCTCCAGCGGTTGTGGTGATAGTTATCTTCCTCCTTTAATCACTGTGGCGAGATTTCATGTTAGGTAGATGTTGATGTGAAAGGTTGCTATCGGTCCGTCTTGTGTATGAGGGTAGAGTCACACACTATTCAGTATTCTCGTAAAGTGGAAGTGTTTTGGAGGTGTTTCTCTCAATTGTCGGACAGCTTAGCAACTCGGTCATATTCCACCAGTTGAAATTTACTGTTTGCTTCCTGCTGCATGCCCAGGGTGGAAGTGAAATGGTTTTGCGGTGAGTTCGGTCAACTTATGCGTTCTTGGTCGGTTGGGGCATCACATCTTGGAAAGTTCATCGTGGTTCGCTTTGCGAGGTTTCTGCAACGACTTGTGGTTGATGGTTCGGGACACTCAGGGCTTCTTTCGAGTGCAAAGAGACTAGGCATTAGTTACTATCACTTCATCGGTCTTGTGTTGAGTGCTATCAGCTTTTTAAATATATTAATTATCTGTGGGCATCAACCACACAGCCAGCGTTACATCTTAAAAAAACAGCTATTATTTATTAAATTCATTTAAATTGAACTTACGTAGACAATCTAAGCTAATTAATATATTTACTATGTTATAATGTCAAAAACTCCTCTCTTTCTCTATTCTTATTGGACCCTCTGTTACAAGATAGCATAGTAGCACTTTGTGTTTTATGTTGCTAAAAAAGTTTTAATTTTTGTAGGCAACTCATATCGAGGGATAGTAATAGTTCCGTAGTTTATTGAAAAGTTCTGTGTCATCTGAATCAAATGTGATTAACGTATTCCTCTCTGCCACGTTCACATGATGAAGAAGTGACCATGTTCATACGGTTAAGATATTGCTGGAATCTCCAGTGACTGAAGTGGAATCGTGCCATTGTCACAATAAAGTTTCTGTTGTATCTGTAATTTTGGTACCAAGGACGTTATGGAAGATTAGGCACCACTGCGCCGTAGTGTCTCCCTTTCATTTCATGAAACTATTGGATAGTTTCATTCCATGGGCCACTAATTATAGTCCTTATTGTATGAAGAATATCGTCGGCTGATTCGTCACTGAACCAGTGCAAGCAGCTTCCTTGGCCAGAGTATCTAATTTATCTACTTTTTCATTTCATTTTATTCTGTTCTGCGCTTTCACTCATTACATGATGGTCGACTTATTTACGTGGTGAAGCTCCTGCACTGCTTTTATAATCCGATATACCACACAACTTTTGGCATGTAGCATCTTGACACCACGAATGCAGACCGTGAGTCTGGAATAATTATGATTGCTGATCCTTGCACTTCCTTTGTCCATTTAAGTCAGTATAACATCATATGAGTTCTGCAGTGAGTATGCACGCAACTATCGGGAGCCTAAATGTAGCTCCTCGATTCGTCTTGCCATCCATGAACGCCTTTCCCGTTCCTTTGTTTTGTTCACGTCCATCTGATCAGATCTCTTATGATGATGGCCATGTTGCTAGGTTGTCAGTTAAAATTTTATCATTCAGTGAACATTGGCTGAATGAAAGGCACGCCTTGATATTTAGTTTCTCTAAGGTGTTAGCGTAGGGCTTGTAGAAGCGACTTGTATTTTTGAAAGATCCATCGTATTCACAGAAAGACGAAGTATCGAAGTAAAATTCTGCTAATGGTGATAGTTGCTTCTTAATCCAATACCTGCCTGTATGACACTTTGTAGTGAGATCTCTAATCTCTACCAATAAATAGTCATTTATGAGCTGAAAACTTTTGATCTCTAATCTTTAGCAATAAATTTTCATCTATAAATTGAAAACTTTTGAAGAGGAATCTGACTGTGATATACTTCCTGTGTATGACTAATGGAATTTCATTTACATTCACCAGCAATGTGTTACTTTGTGTCGATCTAAATGCTACAGTGCGGACTCTGATAGCCTTATACTGGCACTTATCGTGTTTCTCTAGTCTGTTTTGCTTTGTTAAAACATGACAAAATGGTTCAAATGGCTCTGAGCACTATGGGACTTAACTTCTGAGGTCATCAGTCCCCTAGAACTTAGAACTACTTAAACCTAACTAACCTAAGGACATCACACACATCCATTCCCGAGGATTCGAACCTGCGACCGTAGCGGTCGTGCGGTTTCAGACTGTAGCGCCTAGAACCGCTCGGCTGAACCATGACACATGCGTCCGTAATCCATGTAATGTCTTATAGCACACTGTTTAAGCAGGTATTTCAGGTTGTGAAATCTCGTTGAAATCCTTTACTAGTTACCCACATCAGTCATTATATGTTTCTCTTAGTGAGTTTACTGTCAGGGAATGAATTCTGTCATTCGGGAGGTAACGACCTGTCGGCCTCGTTTTAGCGTATGTGTACATGTGGGGATTGTTCGAGGACATGTAGCTTACGAAACCCGTGACGGAGAGAGTCTTAAACGAGGCGGCCGTCTTTCACAAACTTTTTACAATCTCGTTGGACGTGCTTAGTGCACGTACTGGCCGTCTCTGAAGCTGTCGCCTTCTTGATCAGTGTCTCGCTTGAGTATTTTCGTAGTGATTTGCCATTACAAGTTGATTTCTGTCCAGTGTTCAAGAGTAGTTGTAAGGAACATCGTGTTTCGTTATTGCGATTCATCCGCCTCGCTCAGTGTGTTGCTTGAGCTGTTAACCGCGAGAACCTACACCTATAGAGTTTCCGATTATATCAGTGGTAAATTAACTCTAATGCGTTGACTGCTAGCAAGGCTATCGCCGTATGCTTATCTTCTACGGTCAGTATTGATGAGGCTAATGCCTGTCTAGTTTTAAAAGTCCTAACTCCCCGGTTAAAAGTGAAAGCCTAGATCAAGCTAAGGCTAGTGTTATTTAGCATTAGTGAATTATCAAGCGATATTTGTAAGTTATGTACTATAAACGCTACTGCCTTTGTTGTAAGTGACTCTATTATCATTAAAACTAACTAAATCGCTTGATTGATAAAATTTAGCCGTCACCTTCTCTGTAGTTTAGTGAGCGGTCGCTATTGCGTTTATTAATTCGTAGTGGTCCTTACAGGTAGTAGGGTACTTAGTAATGCCTAACTGTTATGAACCTGGTTTGTCATAAGTAACCTGTGGCTATGGTTGAAAGTGTTGTGCCCATTGAACCTGCTGTTTGTATTGTAATTTACTTTTCATCGAGGTCAGAATTTTATTTTCCTGTAAACATTACTTAATAGGGATCACTGGATGCATTTGTTCTCAAGTCTTTAAATCATTCCTCAAATCTTGTTATTTGTTGAGATTTTTAAATGTTTTCAACCAGTGGTGACGTTAGTTGGAGTTAGAAGGAAGTTAAAAGCGTTCAGTTGATCATATTAGTCACTCACATCTCTGCTACAAAATCAAATCTTTTGTACCTTCCCTTTGTCTTCCACCATCAGCAACTTCGCTGTTTCCACCGTCACTGATACCAACGCCGCTCTGGTCGAATTGGGTCAGATTTTAGCGTCAGGTGTCGGGTAGACTCTGACGGCGCTTGATGGTCGAAAACTGAAATTGGCATCCTTACGATAAATTAAACTGAGAGAATAAATTAGAGATTGTATTAGCACCACCTACTGTCATAATAGCAGAGCGGTCTACTTCTCGATCATATTCGTCTGGTACAGCAGGTATATAGTGGAACATTATGTATGGAGAACCTGCTTTAACATGAGATTGCAAGAACGCTGATCATTATCATGGGATACCCGTTACGGAATACAATTCAGTGTCCCAGTGTACTCTGCACGATGCTCATTGTGTTTAACTTGATTGGTAGACTGCAAAGAGTGATAAGCCATGGGTCTCATTTTTCTGTTGAAGGCAATGGTAACAAGTCCTCAGTAGGAGAGTACAAAAAGCTGTTATCTGCAGTACTGCTTCCAATCAAAGATGGACTATAGAGGCACTTGGGCCGGGGAATAATCAGTATGTCGTTGACCTGAAAAGTAGTGAGAGGGGCGTTGATCATACTCTGCCATGCAAAGGAGGATTCCATACGGAACATAATTCGTGTAGGAAGAGTATCTGTGAACCTTTTAATTGGCGATTTCGTGCGGTCTACAATTTTTTCGGGAAAAATTGATGTTGGATTGCCTGTAATAAACGAATTCGTCATTTAATCACATTGTCTTGTTTGAGCAGTCGTACATTGCCCACATATGTGATACCTGTCATAACCGCCGTCGGCAATCGGTATTACAGACGTAAAAGTAACTTGCGTCAATGTTCGTGGCAAAGAACTATTGTTTGGTCAGCATTGTTAAAGCATAAACAATATCTCGGCTTAACAATACTAATTGTGTCGATACATGACACTGGATCGGGTTTCGTCAGGTTTCTAAAACCTACTAATAGAAAAATTAAAGTTAACTCTTACCTTGTGTTGACGTCTGCTGCCAAAATGTGAGAAGGAATTGGGAATCAAATTCTGTGGTATGGGGTAGAAATCAACCTGTTAGAAGTCAAAAGAGAAAACGTAACTTTCTTTCAGGAGACTGAAATATGTAGACGGCAACTTAAGACTGTCGATTACCAATGTGAACAGCAGCAAACATGTAATGTGTTAATGTTTAAACACTGATGCAAGTAATATTACTTGAAACTTGAGAATATTAATTTTTTAAATGAAACTTATGATAAAACAATCTTTCTTCTTCACACACAAAAATAACAGAGTTTAGATACAGATGAATACGCAGGTATTGTAAAATACGTATTTTGCCACGAAGGAAATAAAAGAAAAACAAATTCAAAATGTTTCCATGATTATTGTAGTACATAGGAATCACAAACCTCCAATGAATGAAAAATAGTATTACAACATTCACATTCCATGCAGCATCTTCCATGATTGTCTTCCACACTAAGATCATTCAGATTATATATATTTACAGAATTTCCATGTAATTCACCAGTGAGAGTCATCACACACGTAACCACAACACTGCTTACAATATCATGAAAGGCAGTTCGTCTCACGAAGAATTCCGTCTCTATCATCAGTATTAAATCCTCCATACACCATTACTGCACACAAAAAGAAAGAAATGTACACTAACAACAATAGTCTAAAATTAAAAGTATCAGTACTATATACAAGACATACACTAATCCAGTTGTGTAAAAAAATGTCTGTGACATACATACTTGTTTTCACTAAGAACATAATCCCAGTCTTTACAACGCCTATTGAAGGCTACAACGTCTTTCAGTTCAGTTGAAACCACATAGTTCCGATTTTTTAAATTGTACGTGGTATCAAACCAGCAACTATTATTAAACTACTCTGTCAAAATTTCCGTTTGGGTGATGGTAACAAGAAGGAACATTAGGTCCAAATTAGAGGTTTTCAAATATTTTTCGAGGTTAGCTTTTTCGTTGGAAGTATCAGCATCTTTTTACAATCATTAGCGGGAGACCAATTCAGTGCGGAATGACGTTTGAGTACGATCCCCTGTATGTATTATTTTACGATGTCACCTTCAGGAGAATTAGTAATAGAGTAACTTGCGAAAGGAAAAACACAAAATGGAAATGAACATATATGGACTGTTTAAACAGTGCAGTAGAATGTCTCAGCAAAAATTATTTTTAATCTGATTAATCTGGTTTGAACGGAATATAATACCCTTTGTTTCTTTCTGCCAATCATTGTCACCTCAAGGGGATCTTCAAACTACATTAAGGAAACATTTGTTGTATTGGTATAAGGTATGAAATTATAATGTAATATGTATTGATAGAGTTTAGTACAGTCTTAATGAACAATAAATAAAGCAAATTAGGGTCCGTAATTCATATTTGTCAGCGTCATAACTAGATATTTTTTAAATGTCATCCGTAGATCACAGCATACAAAACAAATCGTGTAATATTGTATTTCTCAAAGAAACTGAGTTTCATGTGTTTTGAGACTTGTTTATGACATTAAATGGCTTCATTTAAATTGAATCTACTAGATATCAGATAACTGAATGTGACACCTCTGCACGACAACGCTTAAATGAAATAATTAACATAACAATTAAAAATGTGAACATTTTTAGGTTAGGCCTTACCGTGACTGTTACTGACATTAAATGAAACAACAAGTTTACTGTTACCAGTCACCGTTTTATTTTTCCACGACGCGATGGAGGTTTAAACCTTCGAAACGCGTCGTGGAAAAACAAAACGGTTACTGGTAACAGTAAACTTGTTGTTTCATTTAATTAAAAATATGTTACCGTTTGGAGAAGGTCTTCACGCCTTCCCAGAGCGGTTCCTCCTCCGTGCCATCATGGAATAACTAGTCTGAAGATGATCTCACACAGATTAAACCTCCTCCCCTTTTAAATAAAAACAAATTACTTTATACGCTCTAGAATGATTTTAATTAAAATTTGTAATACTGTTTTTCGACTGCTGCAAGTTTCATGGACAATGTATCAAATCATTATAATAGTAGGAAACTAAGAGACTATAATTATAGCTTGAAAATGCTGCAGCTCTGAAAATGTGTAATGATCTACGGTGTAACTAAATATATAGATATGCTCCAGATCCCGGGAAAGCGTTTTTAAAAGAATTTAGTCCTTTGTCTTTAATAAGCTCAGTAAAACCTTTCCTTTTACTTTATCATCTTGTTCGCTTCTTATCCGGTGTCTGTCACTTAGCGTTCACATAGGCCTATTGCTACTGTATGCGCCCCGTCTATTCGAAATACTTAAACCATCGCCCAACACAGCCTGAACGTTCTTATTTCACTAAGTACCAACAGGGGGATGTAATTGCCTATTGTATCAAATATTGAGAGGAAACTTTAGTAAGTACTGGATGTCTCTTTAGCACACTACCTTGTAACACATTTCCTCAGTACATTCTCCCTTCATTTAGAGCTTGATAATCTTAGTACTGTGTTTCGTTTCTGTTATGGGGTAGATACTGCCGGAGAAGAAGGGAATGACTAGTACTCCGGCTCCCCTAGTATTATACACAACTGATCAAGAATTTATTTAATCCAACTTTCTAAACAAAACAAGCTGCTGGTCAAATACTTAGCCATGAAAAATCGCGGAATAGCGAAAGGTAAGCGATAGGTGGTCACTGAATTACATTGAGAATAACAGCGAGAACCTAGAAGCGCTACAATGAACTGTGTAAGATATATATATGTCAGTTCTCAGTATTACAAGGACTTATGGATGAAGAAATAAGATATTATAAAATTACACTTACATGAAATAAACTACTATCCAAAAATTACAACGAAGGCCATTACTGTGATATGGGCATTTGATAAGAAAGGAGAAAGATTGCTGATAAAAACGAGCTCTAATATTAATCCAATAATAAGATAATGAGGGCGACGATCAACGTTTTGGGAAAATGGGATAGCTCTTCGTATGTGAAAAAAATTTCTAAAGACAGCTTTTGGAAAGACAGAGCTGCCGGATGAAGTGACAGAAAGAGAAAGTAATTAAGCTACCACTCTGTATACACCTGTTGAGGAAATCACGCTTATTATAACCTCCAAATTATTATTGTATGTACCTACAAGATGGCGTTACTGCTAGTAAGTTCTTTTTCCATGCTTTCAGGTAAACTTTTCACTTGTGTAGTATAGTAAGAATATTTATCTAACGTACACTTTGTCAGTTTAACATTTTAATTTTACCTTCTGCAATAAGTAAGGCATCAGTGCGAGGTAGGAAAATGTGTAAAAGTGAAGATATTACTTCTTCAGTGTGTTAGTTGCTACGCCAGATTCTTTGAGGCATCAGCAGATCGTCAGCAAAGAAAAAAAAATTAGGATCGCCAGGGATAATGAGTGGAGGATCCTTATCTTTGGCTGTCAAAATAGTACCACCACTTGTTTACGCCATACATTTGTTCAGTATGGGAATCGTATGGAGAAACTCAGTAAATTCCTCATACGCCGACATTTTTTCACCAGGATACGGTTAATATTGGACATCTATGAGCAGACAAAATATCTTTGCTGACGCTGTGCTACAGAAGAATGCTGAAACTTAGATGAGTAAGTAGTGTAACTTATAAAGTGAAATGAATCGAGCTGGTAAAAAAAATAAATTTATGGAACAACTTGACTTAAAAAAGAAATGAATTGATACGACACAGGTTCAGGCGTAAAGGAATCGTCACTCTGGTAACGAATGGTTGGTAGTATATGCAGCCAAGAAGTTCGAATGAATGTTGGTTGCTGTAGATACTCAGTGTTGCGTCTTTCACTTTCGCGGTAAAATGTCGCCTAACGAAAGAAAAGAAGATAGAACTGACTATCGTGAAGAGTCGCTTGAAACCAGTCTTTGGACTGAAGACCACATAAAAAAAATTTTTAGAGCCGTTACGAGTCTAAGAGGGGACAGATGCACGATATTATACTAACTGAATGATTTTTAAATTTTTATCGTTAGTCTTTTCTAAATTTTAGCCATATTTCTCCATTTTAATTATTATTATTTTCAGAAATGTTTTATAATTCTACATTTAAGGGAGAAGAGCAGAAGATCACAGCGTGAACAACAAGTGAAATTTAATCGATACTGCTACGGTTTTATCTGGCAGTATGTGTACGCAAATAGGATTCCTTACTATGTTTTATAAATGATCCAGTCGCATTCAGTAGCTAATGAAATGAGAAATGAAGAAAAATGGGAAATGAGGGCTTTGCCTCTCACTGCCCATGATGTCGTTAGGAACGAACATAAGTAAAGATTTGACAAGAAGTTTCGTATATTATCCGTGATGTTTCCACACTCGTCATAAATTATTTAGGAAAACTGCGTAAAACCTACAGTTGGATCAACCGTAATGCAAAATTGGTGTCTTAACTGTTACCCCACCTCGTTGACTTCGAAATAAGGGCTGAAGTTGTACAAAACAAGTTAGTATTGCGAGCGGTACCTAATAGGCAATATGCTCGTAATTAAGTCAAAGACGTTTTCGTCAGTTGAAAATCGCATGACGAAAGGGAAACGTACATTGTGGTATTTCCCTTTTCAAGAGCTCAGTCAATGTCGTCCTTACTAAGAGTAGCCATGTCGCCTTTATACAAAATCACTTTCCAAAATCACTTTCTTTTTTATACACTGGAGCGTTAACGACCTATTAAAGAATATAAATTATAGGTCCATTTTACATCTAATGTACTTACTGGAATGGCTAGAAATGTTCTTGTATAATCATGTTCACACAAAGTACTACATCATACACAAATGTCCCAAGTTTAAGGTTTCCAGATAATGTAGTCTATATTGTTTACTGTACCCCAATGCCGTAAGCAAAAATTAATGTATTTAGGTTGCCCATCTATTGCTATTCGTTGTAATATTTCCTATTTTTTCTACTTCCAGGAAAATTCGGATTATTTTGTATACAATCGCAGAGCAGCCTTATTCCTTCCATCATCTTTCTCCGCATTATGTTGGTAGCAGTTGTAAGAGACAGAACCACCAAAAGTTCCCGACTGGAACATACGCATGTTCTACGCCATCCACTCACTCTCTTTTCCCCTCTTCTGTCTCCTGCTCCCACCCCCTCTCTCCCCCTGTATCGCGACTGCCGGTTTCTCCTATCGTCAATATTGCCTCAACGTTCGCTTTACTGGACGACACTTCTTCCACTCGAAGAGACTAAGCTTGCAGCTATAACGGCAGAGGGAAACGGAAAAGAAGAGAAAGGGTCAAGGCAAAGAAATTGGAATGGCGTGTAGCCCTAAGGGAAGCAGAGATGTTTTCCCTCCACTGGCCTGACACCGCCGTGATTCGGCTGACGTCCAGTATTGTCTCAGTTTTGCTGCTATCGACGCTGGGGGCTGTTCGTTCGCTGTTTCCCGCGGTTTGGCTGCAAACCGTCTTACGGCATGAAGGCCGTAAAAAACTTCACGTATCTCTCTATATAAGTACGCATACGGAAAAAGCCCTTCCTGGATGCTAGTACAGATAAAAAAAGGAACTTTAGCGGTAAAGTGCCGAGTCTCAAGAAAAAAAGAAGAAAACCTCCGCTGTGCATACGACACGCAAACGTTCTGAGCAATTTGACTGCGCTAGCGCTAACGACAGTTTCAAAGAAATCTCTGAACTACAACTTATGCGACTCCTCCGTACTGTAACCCAGACTGCCACGTTCCGCACGACGTTTCATTCCTACGGCTACCACAACTAAAGTTTACCATACCTAATTTGATCACTTCTGTTTAAGTACAAGAACACAAATTAAGGTAATGAATGAAGGGCATCACTTCTGCTCAAGAAACTCGGCACAAAAGAACATTCTCATGCTTTTTCCCAGTTTTCTCTTCCGATCACAGCAAAGCTTCGGCCTTCTCCAGATGTATAGAGAAATAATAGGCGCTCAAAGGATATCCCAACTCAATAATCGGTCTATTATACGGAAAGAAGGATATCTGGTAAGAGATAGGACGCTTATTGCGCATCAAAAGTCTGAGGAACAATGAAACTACACCCGTAGTATGTGTGTCAGTGGTTGTTGACTGTGTTCAAATGGTTCAAATGGCTCTCTGAGCACTATGGGACTTAACATCTGTGCTCATCAGTCCCCTAGAACTTAGAACTACTTAAACCGAACTAACCTAAGGACATCACACACTTCCATGCCCGAGGCAGGATTCGAACCTGCGACCGTAGCAGTCGCGCGGTTCCGGACTGAGCGCCTAGAACCGCTAGACCACCGCGGCCGGCTGTTGACTGTGTGTGCTGGCATCTATTGCCTTTGTGTTTATCACATTCATTTATTGTAGAAGTTTCATTCTATCTGTACTACGACTTATATCACTGTAAGCCCCTTTTCGTTGAAAACGTGTTTATTTAAACCACCTAGTTTTACGAAAGAAAAGAAGATCAGAATGGACGTTATTGTCATATCATATTATCGTACCTATTAGTTTGATAGAAACACCTGTAGTCGTGAAATGAAAATCTTGTCGTACACATGAAAGTAGTATGAATAATCAAGACCTTGTTGTTCCGAATCAGCTCCATCTTCCCTTGACTAGAAAATACCGTAGCTGTCGGCAATCTTTCTATAATAACTCAATATTGTAGCAATCGTATCTTCTTAGTAATCTAATAAGAACTGACATTCATAGAAAGGAACGTAAATACATTGCAGCTGACAAGGAGGAAAGAATGTGTATTTTTTACACAATGGCAGTGTTTTATTCCAGAAAAAAGAATTTCATTTGGGCGTACCTTGAGGGAAATAACTAACTGCTAAATGAAAAGAAGGGTAAAATGCAATAATTTGAATTAGTTATCACAAAGTGTTAGCCGGTGGAAAGATACCTCTCACAGCATTGTAGGAGCTAGAGATAATATCGGCAGATCTCATGATCGGGTAAAGTTTATGTGTTGCCCCTGATATCGTTTTTCGACAGAGATAAAGGGACGAGGTCTGCCCTATTTTTTGATAATGATTATGTAATTCGGTCGACACAAGAGAAGTCGTTACTGTAGACATTCTGAGATCATAAAATAATTTTAAATGAATTACAGGCTCGCTCGTAATATGCTAGTTGGTATATAGGGCTAAATCCGGTAGTACTCACATTCCCCAATTTCGTGATCAACTCCTTCATCCGCAGAAGATAGTGTTATAGTTTTTAAGCTGCAGAAGTCCGCATTTGTGAGTTTATTTGCAGCACGTTTAGGCTGACGAAGTCTTTGACTGATAAAGTCTTTGACTGATGACAAGCTCGCCTGTCGGAAGCTGAAAACAGGTCGAAAGTAAAAACAGCGCCACATTATTGTACTGTCAGTACGACGTCCAACACAAAATGGTCTCCACTCTCCGAAAGCAACACTTTGTGGTGTTACTGTGTCCCGCTCGCCGCACTTTCCCTCACGTGAAGGACCTGGTAAATTCTAACACCTTTAGTTGTTGCCCCAAAGTACGCAGGTGCCTTTTCCTCATTCTCTGAGACTGAAACCTCCGAATGTTAGACAGTCAAATCGGTACCAAACGATGTATATCGACACAATATCGATCAAACCTACGTTATAGTTTTTGATATGTGCTGTCGTCCAGATGCGTAAAAATAAGTAATGAGTAACACCTACGTAGCACATAAAAGGGATACTTGTAAGAGTCTGTCACATACAACGCCCTCAGGTAAGTCAGTAGCACATTAATTAGATCCACCACGGGTCTTGGGTTCGAGCCTTTCTCGTACCAGACTGTGAATTGTGGTACGTGTGAAACTTTTACATGAGGCAATGTGTTCCTGGGAGTTTATAGCGATCTTCTATTGGCAGTCCGCTCGGTTACTTGAAAGCAGCATACCTGTAGAGTACGTCTGTAGTCTCACAGAATAAACATAAAAAATCGGAACAGAAGACAGAAGAAAAGTTACATCACATGAGCAGAAGCATTAAGAGCAGTAATAACAACAATAACAGCAACAAGAATACTACAAATAAGAGAAGCATTTGTATGTTTATTGTTCTGTTCCGAATGCGTGTTCATTCCATGAAACTAAAAATGTAATGTATACGTGTGCTCCTTTCAAATAAACGTAGTAAAAGTGTACTGCCAATAGAACATAGCTATAAACTACGAACAGTTCTTCTACACGTCACGATCATATTGTCCCATATAAAAGTTTTACACATACTGTAGTTCAAAATCTAGCATGACCAAGACTCGAATGAGGGGCCGTTGATACGACAAACTAAAGCTCTACCGACTTACTCCTGGGAGCTGTAAGCCACAGCCGCTCACAGTGCTGTTCTTTTTTTTTTTTTTTGCTCCGTAGGTTGGGTGTCACGTGTTGTGTGAATGCACGGGATTATATAGCTGAAGCTTATATTCGTACTTTTTAATTTGAGAAGCCTCGTTAAATATTTCACTAGATGCTCTCAAACATTAGTATTCAGCAAAAAAGAAGTGCAGTTTTTGGATTGATAACAAAGCGGCAATCTACCTCTCTAATTCTGATGTTAATCACAAGTGCCTTTAATTAAAACACTGGAGGCAGTTGCATACATTTTGTAGAAAATTACAGATCGTCGGAAGAAATTTTATCTAGCGCTTTGTGCAACAACTGAGTGTTAAAATTTCACGTTATACTTCTGTACCTATGTCCAAAAATTTGAAACTTATCTCGTTTCACGCGTAGGGGCGTTACTGCCAACAACGGAACTGGTATTCAGTAATTACTTAACACAGGAAAGAGAGTTAAGTATAGGGAATATCTGTTTGAAAAGACATTATAGATGGTGAATCTGAACCGAAGCTGTGTTTTATGAATGATGGAGCCTAGTTTCACACTCCGCTCCATGTAAATAGATGAAATAGTCCAACGAAAACATTGTTATTCTGCAGCAAATTCTTCTACGCTCTTAAAAATAGAATCGGAGACTGGTGTTCCCTTTGTGGTAGTCAAATTATCAGCACGGTGTTCCTAGCAAACGCTGTACAAAAAGATGCTTATCTTCAGATTTTCGACAACTTCCCTCCTTCACCTGAAGCAACGTTAAAGGCTTGAAGGCTTGCTAATGTCACGTCTCGTAAATCGGTGTTTTGAATTATGAAATGTTCACAGTAGAATACACAATAAACAAAGGTTTTGGGGCAATCTTCTCCGCCGGGTTTGTCGGGCTGTGATTTTTATCTATGGCGACGTTACAAAGGAAAAGTGTACGAAAATAGTCCTAGAACTGAAACAAACGTTCACTTCTGTGTTACAGTCCGGCATAAAGTGGAGTGGAATGTGACTACATGAGGACAAAAACGCACAATAGTGCAGAGGCAGATTTTCAGCGTAGTTGTCTCTAAGTTATATTTTTTGCCTGCAACGTACAAAAATTCACATCGATACGAAATGTTAAATACAAGTTACCAACTACGATGAAGTACAGCAAAGATTTATTTTACTCTCTGTGTGTTTTTATGTCTCTCTCTATCTGAAGGCAGACACAATACC
The DNA here is from genome assembly GCF_023898315.1 of Schistocerca nitens. Taxonomy (NCBI): domain Eukaryota; kingdom Metazoa; phylum Arthropoda; class Insecta; order Orthoptera; family Acrididae; genus Schistocerca; species Schistocerca nitens. The sequence goes on from NC_064622.1 coordinate 233,862,302, forward strand.
AGACAAGTTCAGTTCCAATTTATCGTTACTAGCAGGCAGACTCTCCTTTGTATCTAGCATTGCCATTAACTCATGCCCGCCATTACATGAAGCATAACTTACACGAAAATAATGTGACGTACTTTACAATAATACATACGAAGAAGCTGTGAAACAGTGCATACTCGGAACGTTTACAAATTCTCAGTTTGAAATAAATCACTAGTAAATAAGGTCACTGAAATATATATCTCATGTCTTTGTTCTTTATTAATTCAGAACATATTGTAAGTACCCAGAATCCCACCTACTGAAGACCCACGTAAACAGTAAATATTTGTGATAATAATAAGGATACACCGTTGTTAATCATAAACAAAAAAGGTTATATGGGACTAAAGCCAAAGGCATTCAACCATAGGAAATATAATATGAAATAAATTATATTTTTCAATATCTGTCACTGTTCCATCTAAAAATCTCTTGTGGTCACTAATATCCGACTGCATTGTCCACTTTCAAGCCATAGACTGCAAACAATCTACTATTTAAAATATTTTACATTCCAGAAAATTAGACAACACTCTTTAGCGTAATGAACATTAAATTTCCTTCCATGAGTGGACACATGGACAATAGCCACAACTGGTGTTTCTGCCTGGACAGAATAGCATGCTTCTTCAGGATTATGTAACTACACAAAGAAAACAAATGTAAGGGAGCTCCAAAAGTGAGTCCCTCCATGAACCATGGACCTTGCCGTTGGTGGGGAGGCTTGCGTGCCTCAGCGATACAGATGGCCGTACCGTAGGTGCAACCACAACGGAGGGTTATCTGTTGAGAGGCCAGACAAACATGTGGATGCTGAAGAGGGGCAGCAGCCTTTTCAGTAGTTGCAGGGGCAACAGTCTGGATGATTGACTGATCTGGCCTTGTAACATTAACCAAAACGGCCTTGCTGTGCTGGTACTGCGAACGGCTGAAAGCAAGGGGAAACTACAGCCGTAATTTTTCCCGAGGACATGCAGCTTTACTGTATGATTAAATGATGAAGGCGTCCTCTTGGGTAAAATATTCCGGAGGTAAAATAGTCCCCCATTCGGATCTCCGTGCGGGGACTACTCAAGAGGACGTCGTTATCAGGAGAAAGAAAACTGGCGTTCTACGGATCGGAGCGTGGAATGTCAGATCCCTTAATCGGGCAGGTAGGTTAGTAAATTTAAAAAGGGAAAGAGATAGGTTAAAGTTAGATATAGTGGGAATTAGTGAAGTTCGGTGGCAGGAGGAACAAGACTTTTGGTCAGGTGTATACAGGGTTATAAACACAAAATCAAATAGGGGTAATGCAGGAGTAGGTTTAATAATGAATAAAAAAATAGGAGTGCGGGTTAGCTACTACAAACAGCATAGTGAACGCATTATTGTGGCCAAGATAGACACAAAGCCCATGCCTACTACAGTAGTACAAGTTTATATGCCAACTAGCTCTGCAGATGATGAAGAAATAGATGAAATGTATGACGAGATAAAAGAAATTATTCAGGTAGTGAAGGGAGACGAAAATTTAATAGTCATGGGTGACTGGAATTCGTCGGTAGGAAAAGGGAGAGAAGGAAACATAGTAGGTGAATATGGATTGGGGGGAAGAAATGAAAGAGGAAGCCGCCTTGTAGAATTTTGCGCAGAGCATGACTTAATCATAGCTAACACTTGGTTCAAGAATCATAAAAGAAGGTTGTATACCTGGAAGAATCCTGGAGATACTAAAAGGTATCAGATAGATTATATAATGGTAAGAAAGAGATTTAGGAACCAGGTTTTAAATTGTAAGACATTTACAGGGGCAGATGTGGACTCTGACCACAATCTATTGGTTATGAACTGCAGATTGAAACTGAAGAAATTGCAAAAAGGTGGGAATTTAAGGAGATGGGACCTGGATAAACTGAAAGAACCATAGGTTGTAGAGAGTTTCAGGGAGAGCACAAGGGAACAATTGACAGGAATGGGGGAAAGAAATACAGTAGAAGAAGAATGGGTAGCTCTGAGGGATGAAGTAGTGAAGGCAGCAGACGATCAAGTAGGTAAAAAGACGAGGGCTAATAGAAATCCTTGTGTAACAGAAGAAATATTGAATTTAATTGATGAAAGGAGAAAATATAAAAATGCAGTAAATGAAGCAAGCAAAAAGGAATACAAACGTCTCAAAAATGAGATTGACAGGAAGTGCAAAATGGCTAAGCAGGGATGGCTAGAGGACAAATGTAAGGATGTAGAGGGTTGTCTCACTAGGGGTAAGATAGATACTGCTTACAGGAAAATTAAAGAGACCTTTGGAGAGAAGAGAACCACTTGTATGAATATCAAGAGCTCAGATGGCAACCCAGTTCTAAGCAAAGAAGGGAAGGCAGAAAGGTGGAAGGAGTATATAGAGGGTTTATACAAGGGCGATGTACTTGAGGACAATATTATGGAAAGGGAAGAGGATGTAGATGAAGACGAAATGGGAGATAAGATACTGCGTGAAGAGTTTGACAGAGCACTGAAAGACCTGAGTCGAAACAAGGCCCCGGGAGTAGGCAACATTCCATTAGAACTAATGATGGCCTTGGGAGAGCCAGTCATGACAAAACTCTACCATCTTGTGAGCAAGATGTATGAGATAGGCGAAATACCCACAGACTTCAAGAAGAATATAATAATTCCAATACCAAAGAAAGCAGGTGTTGACAGATGTGAAAATTACCGAACTATCAGTTTAATAAGTCATGGCTGCAAAATACTAACGCGAATTCTTTACAGACGAATGGAAAAACTGGTAGAACCGGACCTCGGGGAAGATCAGTTTGGATTCCGTAGAAATGTTGGAACAGGTGAGGCAATACTAACCTTACGACTTATCTTAGAAGAAAGATTAAGAAAAGGCAAAACTACGTTTCTAGCATTTGTAGACTTAGAGAAAGCTTTTGACAATGTTAACTGGAATACTCTCTTTCAAATTCTGAAGGTGGCAGGGGTAAAATACAGGGAGCGAAAGGCTATTTACAATTTGTACAGAAACCAGGTGGCAGTTATAAGAGTCGAGGGGCATGAAAGGGAAGCAGTGGTTGGGAAAGGAGTGAGACAGGGTTGTAGCCTCTCCCCGATGTTATTCAATCTGTATATTGAGCAAGCAGTAAAGGAAACAAAAGAAAAATTCGGAGTAGGTATTAAAATTCATGGAGAAGAAGTAAAAACTTTGAGGTTCGCCGATGACATTTTAATTCTGTAAGAGACAGCAAAGGACTTGGAAGAGCTGTTGAACGGAATGGACAGTGTCTTGAAAGGAGGATATAAGATGAACATCAACAAAAGCAAAACGAGGATAATGGAATGTAGTCAAATTAAATCGGGTGATGCTGAGGGAATTAAATTAGGAAATGAGACACTTAAAGTAGTAAAGGAGTTTTGCTATTTAGGGAGTAAAATAACTGATGATGGTCGAAGTAGAGAGGATATAAAATGTAGACTGGCAATGGCAAGGAAATCGTTTCTGAAGAAGAGAAATTTGTTAACGTCGAGTATAGATTTAAGTGTCAGGAAGTCGTTTCTGAAAGTATTTGTATGGAGTGTAGCCATGTATGGAAGTGAAACATGGACGATAACTAGTTTGGACAAGAAGAGAATAGAAGCTTTCGACATGTGGTGCGACAGAAGAATGCTGAAGATAAGGTGGGTAGATCACGTAACTAATGAGGAGGTAATGAATAGGATTGGGGAGAAGAGAAGTTTGTGGCACAACTTGACTAGAAGAAGGGATCGGTTGGTAGGACATATTTTGAGGCATCAAGGGATCACAAATTTAGCATTGGAGGGCAGCGTGGAGCGTAAAAATCGTAGAGGGAGACCAAGAGATGAATACACTAAGCAGATTCAGAAGGATGTAGGTTGCAGTAGGTACTGGGAGATGAAGAAGCTTGCTCAGGATAGAGTAGCATGGAGAGCTGCATCAAACCAGTCTCAAGACTGAAGACCACAACAACTCCAAAAGTGTACTGAAGGTCCATGTTGTTAATAGGTGGAAGTACCCTAGAGGCCACTACTGACTATATATGATGTACTTACGTGCATCGAAGCCTTACATGTTTCATGCTTTTACAGTGGTAATAAACCACTATTCATTAAATAGCATAAATTTTGTGGTACCTAATACAATATGCTAAACAATTATAACGTAATAATTAAAAGTGTGGAAAGTCAGGAAGCACTAAAAGTCAGACGCCACATCGTGATCAAAACGTAAGTATAAAATACAAAAATATGAGTATGGCACTTAGTCCTTAAGGAATAGACTGATTTGTTATAATGGCCATGCTAGTGGCACATTACGGTTGTGCATGGGATAACAGATGTATATTTACTATTAAATATTTTTTAATTTAAAATAATTGCGACACAGAAAACTGTAATATAAAGCTGTATTCTCTATTTCTTATATTCACCATAAAATAAACATATTTAGCCACGAAAGTGTAGCTTGAACTAAATTTCTTTTTTTGAAAAGGGCAAAGTAACCATTCGCAGTCTGAATATAAATATATAGATGACTTTGCCCTTTTCAAAAAGGAAATTAACTAACCTGCACTTTTGTGAATGCATCTGATACGGGTATGGTGAACTATTACCCTTTTATTTATGAAATAAACTATGCGTTTTTACTTTGTAATTTTTTATACAGCAGTTTTTTAAATTTTATTTATTTTTTAATAATGAATATAAATCTGTTATCCCGTACACAAAAATAACGTGCCGTTAGCACGGTGTATTGTAACACGTTTGTGTGTTCATTACTATGTGCCATACTTCTATTTTTACATTTTAGAATTAGGTTTTGATCACAATTTACAGCCACCTAAAATGTTTCATTAGACTATGACTCTGGACTTTTAATTATCTTGATATTTGACAGTTTTCATTGTTACATTGTAACTTTAGCAGACTGAATTTGGTCTCGTCAAATTTATACCTGGATTAATACTATTTAATGAATAGCAGAGCATGAAGAATGCAGAGCTGTGCAGCGTGTAAGAATATCACGTATAATCACTAGTGACCTCTAACGAATTTACTACGACACGATGTGACATGGATCTTCCTGTCTTTGAGATTTTACTGGATCCTGAATAAGTATTATTGTTCTGTCTACGCAACAACAACAGTTGCTGCTATTGTACGTGTGATCCCTGCAGAAATGTACGTTAACATTTACAACGAAGGTATGTAACGTTAATTATACTAATAAGATTTGTCTAATTTCATGGAATGTACAAATTTAAGAAAAGTTTGGAAAAGGAATTAAAGTTGGGAGAAGAAATAAAAACTCGGAAGTTTGCCGATGAAATTGTAATTCTGTCAGAAGTAGTAAAGGACTTGGAAGGGCTGTTGAAAGGAATGGACAGTGTGTTGAAAGATGGATGTAAGATTAACATCAACAAAAGCAATACAACGATATTGAAATGTAGCTGAATTAAATAAGGTGGTGCTGAGGGAATTTGATTAGGAAATGAGACATTTAAAGCTGTAGATATAACTATTTGGGCAGTAAAATAAAGGACGATGGCCGAAGTAGAGAGGATATAAAATGTATAGTTGCAATGGCAAGAAAAGCGTTTCTGATGAAAACCAATTTGTTGACATCGAATATAGATCTAAGTATCAGGAAGTATTTTCTAAAATTATTTACGTGGGGTGAAGCCATGTATGGAAGTTAAATATGTACGATAAACAGTTTAGATGAGAAGAGAATAGAAGCTTTTGAAATGTAGTGTTACGGAAGAGCGCTGAAGATTGGATGAGTAGATCATATAACTGGTACAGAGTAGAATTGGGATCGTTTGATAGTACACATTCTGAAACATCAAGGGGTACCAATTTAGTATAGTAGAGAAGTGTGAGGGGGTAAAAATCCTAGAGGGAGACCAACAGACGAGTACAGTAAGCAGATTCAGAAAGACGTAAGTTGTAGTAGTTATAAAGAGAGGAAGAGGCTTTCACAGGATAGAGTAAAATGGAGAGTTGCATCAAAGCAGTCTTCGGACTGCAGACCAGAACAACAAGTTTTTTTTTTTTTAAAGATACCACTCACATAAGCTAAAGATTTTTGAACGTACCTATGGCAGAAATTAAACAAATAAAATTTTAAACTGTTAAATGAAACAAAAAGAGACGTAATGAGATACTATGTACCCCATAATTTTTAAAATTGTTTTCTGACTCTATGAATTATTGTATCGTTCTGTGACTGTCTCTGCGTATTAAACGGCGAGAGGCCCCTGATATCGTGGACGTACTGTATACGTGATTTCAGGAAAATTAACACTTGGCTGTATTCTTTGCCGGCTACGCGTAATACAAATGCTGAATACAAGTGGCCACCACACCAGACAGCAGCCCCGAGACCAGAAACGGCGCGGGCGTCCTCCAGTGTTCCCGTGGGGATCCGACACGGGCCCGGCCAGAGATTGCGGCCCAACTTTGCGCATAATGGCGTGTACCCGCGGACTCACCTGCTCCGCAACGACGATATTAGCGAAGCTCCCCAAACACCAGCCGCGCCGCACCGACCACAAGAATGCCTGCTCCCGGAAACACTTGGGCTAAGCTTAAGTACTCCCTGCGAGATGTTAGCGATAATCCGCCCCCCCACCCCCGCTTCCCCTCTTACACGACAGTAAGTTAGGGGAGCAGCTCAGCATCGGCGTACAATCTCTTAGCATTCCCTGAAGTGGAAAAAAAATACATTAGCAAGTATCATGACTGATACCTAGGTAACGTGAGTATGACAAAGGAGCAATGTTCTAGTATTGGTGCTCTAAAGACTCACTATTTTTTCAATGGAATGTAATATTTTGGAACTAACGGAAGCTCTGAAATGTCTCATCAGCATGATTTTCGGGAATCTTTGGCGTGTAGAGTCATCGGAAGGACAGAAACTGATCAATGTTAGCGGGATGTTGCTGCTCTATGATGACAAATTCGTTTATAGAAAACAGTGGGTGCTGTATATATGCAGGTCATCCACTACATCGGTAAGAGAACATTATTGTCTCTGATCACTATGTGTGGGCGTGAACCGCTAATGCAATATATATTCACCTGCAGTGAGCTGTGGCAACCTAACAGGATGTCCACGCACAACACATTCTGCCAGCATATATATGTGTTTGAAAGGCTTTGTGACTTACGTCTAAGGGTGAAAGAACAGTCTAAGGATGCAGAACAGCTTTTGTTAGAGGCAAAATGTTCTCTAACGCTTACCTGCCACGCTAAAAGCTATTTAGTCTGATTATGTCCTTAGCACATTGCAAGTTCTCCGCAATGTTCATATGCTATGTATGTTGCCTATCATACAGTAATCTGCTCGGGGTGAAAGATAAAATTTAAGTGCCTGATTCACTTCAGAAATATCTTTTTCTTAGTGTAGTCACTCGCTTGTTGAAAATCACTCTATCAGTTTAGTGAGTTAGGTATAATGCAGCACACCTGTTCAGTACATTCAGCTAGTTCGATGAAATCTCGTCGTCCTAGGACCGGCGGATACTAAACGTCGTTTGACGCCGCTGGAAATCGTCAGTGAACATCTCGTCTGTAACACAAGTTGTTCCCTATGACGTGATCCATCACCCATAGGCTGTTGTTACAGAGACTGTTTCAAACCATATACAGGGTGAAAATATTTTTAACCGACAAAGTGTGGGAGGCTGCTCGGACCACCAAAACAAGCACTTTTCTCTGTTGTCATAATTATCTGTGAGCATTAAATAATCCAGTAGAGGGCGTAATCGCTCTCAGCACTCGTACTATAGCGCATAACATGAGGACGAATCAAACAAATATAAGAAACGTCCTTCATGAACAATTCTCAACCCATTTCACTCACAGCGGGTGCCCTTCCTGCAACCAGATGATTATTCACTCGGAGCAGTTTTCGCAGTGGTATCTGGAACAGTATCAGACGCATCCTACACTTTCATAATATGTGCTGTTTGCAGATGAAGCTACGTTCAAGACTAATGAGGTCTTCAACATCCACAGTTAACATGTCCTGAGTGAGGTTAATCCACATGCCAAATTTACTCGCGCACATCAGTTGCGATTCTACGTGAGTGTGAGAGCAGATGTAGTTGCCGAATTATTAACTAGGCCGTATCTCCTACCTCGGCCATTAAATGACAGACATTATAATAATTTACTTTCCAAAGCATTGACAGAGTTGCTGGATAACGTGCTACTCGGTACAAGACAGCCCATGTGGTTCCATCATGATGGAGTGCCGACACATTCCAGAATCGAGGTATTCTTCAACCGAAAGTTTCCTGAAAAGTGTATTGCCAGAAGTGGTCCTGTACCATGGCCTACTCGCTACCCTGATTCGACACCTCTGTTGAATCAGAAGGGAATCTGATCGCCCAGATAGGAGCAGCAGCAGTAGGAATTAAACACACTCTTCCAGTCTTTGACCGTGTTAGACAGAACATGACCCACCAGTGTAACATCCTTTTACAAGGCATTTGTGAACCGCTATTGTAACTGAATGAAGTAACTGTGTTGTGTTACTGTTGTTGTTTTTTGCTAAGAAAGAATAAAAACTCGTGTCATTTTTGGCTCCCACAGAAAAAAGAATTAGAAAAAGTGTTTCCATTGTCCCATGGACACTCCCAGAGTTTGTCTATTTAAATAATTTTCAGCCTGTATATGACAAAAATGGTTAGATTATGTCACCACAGTGTGCCTAACGGCTAAACACAGGAGCATATGGCTAATACGAATCGTGGTGGTCGAGGTAGCCTGCTAACGGAGCTTTCCCGACTCTGTGAGCGGTGGTGCAAGAAGAGAAATTACAATTCCACAGGGTTGCGATGGGTGGCATGGTACCACGTAGCTTCGGACTGTTGGTGTGGTTGGGAATCCCATTGGCAGGTACATTAATCTCCTTTAACTAATATACTATCTAAAATGGCTTTCTGCTAAGCGTGAGGACCAGAGATGAGATTTCCAACAGTTTTTACTGTCATTAGCAAATATAAATGGTTATCCATCTTCTTGGAACTCAATTAGTGGAGCTGTGTTGAAACGAGAGGAGAAGCGTACTATCTGATGGCAGCCGTGATCCACAAGTTATTTAATCAGTTATCTGAATTCACATCACGTTGCGAATTGTATCCTCGCTAAACAGAATCTTACTACTAAGTAACGTAGTACCACTTAGATGTTTTTACCTACGAATCTCGAACACAGTCAATAAACGTCGGTAAAAACTTAAACTCTATATTTTAGATTCTTTAAGGCTCAAGAACATTTTGCGTTAGTGCAGTTAAAAAGATTGATAATGAGGTCTAGAGTTATTATCTTGTGTGGTAAAGATACTTGTGTAAAACTCTTATGTAGTTCGGGACAAAATTCTGGGTAAGTTACTGAAACATCCTGTGTAGACAGTGGTTGAAATATGAGAGGAAGGAAGACCATATCCGAAGATAGAGACAGAAATATGCAGTCTTGTATTACATTGGATACTAAGTGTCGTTGATACGGAGAAATTGGGGGATTGGTACTGTTATAAAATCATAGTGTCAAACACCAAATAGTTGAAAAAACTGTTAGAAGGTTTATACCTTACGGTATGGGCGAAATATTATAACAAACTTTGCTTAATACCAGTAATTATTTAGATATATCAGAATTTGATATGAATCGCTTTCCTCTGTTATTATTCCTTTTCACTTCTTGCTGCAAAAGTATGCGAAGGACTAATTACTATGTTACGTGGAAAAACAGTCTGTTTGAAGTTTCAAAAAGTATTCTGACAGAGACATATTTTGGGATTGCGAAGTGAATGAAGACCATTGTTTTATTTTAACAAGCATTCGTATGAAACTGGAAAATTTCAGAAGATGCTGAGATGTAAAAAGCTGAGGGACATATTCGTTGATTGAAATAAACCACCGTCGAAAATACCCGACCACCACTCGTTCGAGAGTAGTAGTATTACACATAAAATATATAATAACAACTACAATCAGTCGTTCTGCATTCAGGCATTGACTTTATGTCACATTTATATTATAATGAGTATTGGTTTGATACATGTAAACCTAGAATTAGAAATTTAAATGCTTGGACATCGCGTGTCACTTTCACTGCCCTTGGTGATAACAATCTCCACAGGGCGTGTACTACCTGGCCGTTCTGCTTGAACTGTATGAACACTGTCGACACGCATTGTATCACACCTTTCTTGTCGAAATAACATGACTCACGCGTCACATTATCAACTTGAGGTCGAAACTGATAATGTATATTTGCGATTAATTATGCTCAATTCCCTCGAATAAAAGTAAACATATTTCCCATTTCATTACGTTTTTTTTATACACGTCTCATACGTTCCACACGGACAAACTGAACACGCTCAATGAACAACTGTTACGTCGTGGAAATCATGTCTGAGTTATAGCTTCGTCATCACTTCTGAAATGGAGATGTAATACATCACAAAAAAGTACATTACCTGTAATTGTTTTACACTCAGAGAACTTTGCTTACGATGTTACCTTGTTTAGTATTTAGGATTTAGCTCTCATTTTTACACTTGTGTACAGCTTCTGTTTTCATTGAAACAAGAATGGCGATCAGAATTTCTTCTTAGTTCTTATCTTCTTGCCGTTACCGTGCCCTAGTAACGGTGAGGTAATGTCTATGGCTACGTTCTTTTTACCTAGTAGCCACAGCCTTACTATAAGAGAAAATTTAACTTTTTTCCAGGTGTACGTTCCGTATCACGCTCGAAATAAAAGCCATGGTATCGTCTGACTTCGTCAGCAAAATTACAGTTTGCAACATAAACGGCAATAGGTTACGTGAACTGTGAGAGATGTTAGTCACTACACCTGCAGGAAACGTGTACTGGTGGTAATAAAGTGGATTACTGCGACACTTTGTCTGCCGCTCACAGAATATTTTTATGGTGAGTAGCTCATTCATAAGCTTAAAAAAATAATTTTCATTTCAACCCTCTTCCAACAATTTTAAACGAATTTTGGTGTGTAGTAGATGCTCTTCGTTCATCTGTAATGGTAACACAAGTACGTCGTTTGCATTACGTTGCATAATGTTGAGATATAGTGATTTTAGTGTGACACCCTGTTGTGTAACCCTCCTAGTACCGCTGGGATCAATATGACCCCACAGCACATTGGAAATGTATATCTTCATTCTTTTCAATATTATTATTTTAAAAATTTGACTTTTTCCTCTGAATGAAGTACATCCAATGACGTTCTGTCCATTTTCATACATACAACACATTAAAATTTATTCATGGTTTTTGCACAGAGGATCACTGAGGTCAATTTGACCGCAATTTAATTTTTTGTTTGCTTCTTGCAAGCATCATTTACGAAACTAAAATTATGATTGTTGTCTTGGATTGTTGTTATGCGAAAAATCTGCAACAATGAAATTATTATTTCTATTTATTTTTCTATCCATTGGGGGTTTCTATGGCTCAGCTATTGTCGTACCCTTCCTAACACCAGTGGGGTCAATACACCCCCATAATCCCTTTGAAAGTACGTGTCTCCTTTCTTTTCAAGCCCACTATTTTCAAAATATATGAATTTCGCCCTCTGAGTCAGTTGCGTCCAATGATGTTTTGTTCGGGTTTACATTTACAACACATTAGAATTTAATTATGGTTTTTTGACTGACTACCACTGAGGTCAATATGAACCCAAACTTTCTTTTTTGAATGTAGCGTTTCCGAAAACGGAATGAAGACTGTTACGGTGACAGCTGTAACGCGTTCTTATGTTAGTTCATTAAAATACTGCCAATAAACCCCTTGCAAATTACTTGAGATCATTATGACCGCAGTGGTTCACAGTCATAAGAAAAATTTCTGGAGGTAGGAGGGTTAAATTGTTGGTGTCGTCTGTACGTTTCACATGCTAAACTCAGGAAATATTTTCTTTTCCTTCCCCGTCAATACGACATTTCGATACGTGGATGAATCCTCAGTTAATAGCTTTATGTAATATATTGCAGAACTTAATACGTGTTAGTTGTAGACAGAAACTTACATAATTAGATTAAATGCAAGGTTGCTTATTTTCTGAACTACGAGTACCAGCGTCAGACTGGACCAAAAATCATCTGAGATTTAAGATGTCCATCATATACATTCCCAAAATGTGTAGGTGCAGTCTCTCCCCTTACAACTGTGTAGCATATCACATCGATGCTAGCCGTAAGTTAGATTTCGTTTCATTGCATTTCATCTTAGTTTCCTCCTCGAGTTGCGCCAATGACCTTTCCGACGTATTATGAGACTCTGCAGGATCGGGAGGACACATTATTCCCCTTCTTTACAATTAACTCTAGATCGATTTAACATTGCCCACCATGTCCCACGGCAACTGCGACAACATCTGTGTACCAGTAGTTTCCCATTTGTGGAATTAAACGTGACCTACAGATATTCACCATTCAGTAGTGCATATGTTTGGTGTCTTAAGGGGAGAGGAAGAAGTAGCGTCGATTGCATGTCATTACTTGTTGAGCGCTATATGTTCCTGTGAGCAAGTTCTTAGCTAAGAAGCATACAGCTGAGGGCGTGTGACGAAATATTCCTACTGTCCGTTTCGACAGTCTGTTCTAGTTTCCAAGAAGGCTATGAGAGTGACATTGGGATAGCGCCAGATGGCAGTTCTAGCATAATGCATTATGGTTTAACTCTTCTGAACAACGAGAAATATTTTCCAAACTGCATTGGCAACATCCTGTAGTAACTACTGTTGTTTGCACTCAGAAGTTATCTCTTGCACTCAAGTGAGTGAACATATAATACTGTCTCTTTATAAACGCACTGCTTTTCGTCGTTCAGTTCTGGTGTTGTAAACAGAACCGACAGTTCGATACTGCAGCTTAACGAGACTTCTTAAATTTAGTGACTACTGCGAGAAATTACCTTTCTGTAGTTGTCTCTTTTATGCAACAAATTAAGAACGGTGTTAATGGTCGAGCCTATAGTACTGAATCGAGAACGTTATATATGTCTCATCAATTGTTTCATGAATTAGGCCATAAATTTTTTCCTAGAATCTTAGTCCTAGCCACCGTGTCACAACATACCGATGACTACCAATGTTGCTTGTACCACAGATATAGTGTGAAAAATTTTCATCCGCCTTGCGTGTGATTAGTTAAGATTACTTGAGGATTCGAGAGTAGTTACCCTCCTCCTCATAAAAGAATAAGGACTTATTTCAGTTTCACAGAATATTTCTTTTCCTTTTCAAATCCATAATTAGTATTTATAAATCTATGTAGAGTACAGTGGTATGTTTCTTAGAGTGCGTACGGTTTGACGAATCCCTCCACGATAATTCGTTGGTAAAACTAGTTGTCTTCATTAATGTGCTGTAACTAATGGTTCCAAGTGGGCTCGGGGCTTGAAGTCAAACCAAACTACATCACTCGTGGAAACATCGTACATAAAAATGACGTTATGAAACAGGCTGGGTGCCTCGAAGTATATAGATACTCATTTACGCCGAATGAACCTCAGGTATCGTATCTAAAGTTTACAATTCGACGTATACTTTCACTAGTTTGTGTGCGAGGGTTAATTATGTCGTACACCTGTTACAACTGCTACACAGTTCAGTCTTTCATCCACTCGTTATATAAATGAGTCATGGGGAAATGCGATTGTTTCTGTCTTTCATCGACGGCTGCACGGTCGCTTGAGCACGGTAATACACTTGGGATTGGTTCTGGTCAAGAGAGCCTCGTAATTGCCGAGGTGCCCTGGGTAACTCGCGGCTTGAGTAACACGGTGCAGTCAGTGGCCATAAGCGAGGTCACGCTGTCTCCGGCCCCCTGTCCAGTTGCGACTTACATTTGCGTGACCGCCCAGCCGTCAGGTCGCCCTCATATTTCCGCAGTGTCCGCCTGCGACTCGTCCTCCTCGCGCACTGTGTACACTCCCCCGAGCACGGGCGCCGGCTGCTGCAGCTGCTGCTGTTGAGACACCTGCTGATGTTGCTGCTGCTGACTGGTCTGCTGCTGCTGCTGCTGCTGCTGCGTGCTAGTGACAGGTGTCGGGGCAAGGTCCGCTGGCACCGACGGCAGCATCGGGGGCGGGAGAGGCGGGGGAGGCGGCGGCTGCTGGTGTGGGGGCGGCAGCACGGGGGGCGGCACTGGCGCCAGCGGGGGCGGCACGGGCGCCAGCGGAGGCGGCGGCTGGTGAGCGCGCGCCGCCAGCGTCGGCGTCATCTCCAGCAGAAGCGGCGGCGGCGCCACCGACCCTGCCTCCGCCAGGTCCGCCCCCGGAGCGAACAGTGACGTGGGCGTCCCGCCGCTGCACAGCGTCTCCTGCAAATAGAGGCCAACATTAATAAGTCAGACAGCTGTTCTGTCTCTGCAATTTGGCGCAGTTGTAGCCTCTGTCATGTAATCGATCGTGACGCTAACGAGACAGCTGAGATGCAATGACATGGGTGCTCGGTTTAGATGCATCCACTGGTTATCTGCATTCCATGAAACTTGCAGCTGATTTCTGGGTTGTCACCTGTAGGCGTAGGACAAAATTACACCATACGCCACTCACGCTACCCACTGGAACTAGCAGCCAGTTACTATCAGAGCTTCAGGCAATCCGAGCTTTGTCACGTAAGTTATGATCGACCCTTCACACAGCTGTAATCAAAGACATGAACTATGAAGTGGATATATACAGAGAAAAATCAAGACACGTTAGTAGGATTTCTCGACCTGGAAAAAGCGTGAGAATGGAAGACCAAGAATGAAGTGCACGGATTAAAAAAATGCGGGAGAGTGATGTAGTTTTTCGCCCCTGCTGTTCAGTCTCTACGTCGAAGAACCAGTGACGGAAGTAAAAGAAAGGTTAAAGAGTGATATGAAAATTCAGGGTGAAGGGAATCAAAGTCACGATTCGCTGATTCGCTGTTAACATTGGTATCCTCAATGAAAGTGAAGAAGAATTACAAGATCTGATTAATGAAATGGGCAGTCTAATGAATACAGATTATGGAATGAGAGTAAATCGTAGAGATCCAGAAACCTAACATCAAAAGTGGTGACCATGAAATAGATGAAATTAACGAATTCTGCTACCTAGCCAGACAAATAACCACGACGGATGGTGCAAGGACACATAAAAAGCAGACCAACACTGGCGAAAAGGGAACTCATGGCCAAGAGAAGTCTGCTGGTATCAAACATGGTCTTAACGCGAGGAAGAAACTTCTGAGAATGTACTCTTGGAGCACAGCAATTTCTGCCAGTGGGACATGGACTGTGGGACAACCGGAATTGGAATCCTCTTGTCTTTACAATTACACTTACTTGTTAGTTTATTGTTGTTCACAACAACTGAAGAGTAAGAATTACTGAAATCGCAGACCATATGGTGACTAAAGGAGCTGAAACTTGGCAGTGTTTCGATAATATTTATAATAAAGAAGTGGGTGCCCGATTTTTTTCAAAAGTGTGAACTCTCCTGAAAACAGATGAAAAAGCATTTATGATAACTCCCCAACATAACAGCAGGGTAAAATTACTTACTTAACAAGATAATAAGATCGGGGACAGAACATCACATATTTGTTATAGAAATAGATAATGACATTGATGCAAAAATGGTGTCAGTTACAAAATGTAGATTTGTGTGCCTTTCAGTTGTTTATGTAATAATTTGTTCTGTAGTTCCTGAGCTTCTGCTGGCGCACAAAATGTTCACATAAATTACAGGAGCGTAGCGTGATGACGTCGTCAGTCAAAAATCCATTAAGAAAAAATATAGGGAGGGACATAGTCCTATCATGTGCGATACGCAAATAAATAAACTAAAACATATATTAGAACTTTCGCAAAAGTACCTACATACAAAACACATCCTTCATAGAGTGATTCAGAATGAGAGATGGAGCAAATTAAAGAAAATATATTAGATTCAGATACAAGGAATTACCGACTGGCAGCGAGCGGTCATTGATTGGAATCAGCGGCGAAAGTTGAAAATTCGTGCCAGACCTGCATTCGAACCCGTGTTTGCTGATGGCTAGGTAGATGCTATGAACACTGAGTCATCCGGACGCAAAGGTCATGCCAACTGCACAGACTGCCATAGCACACCTCCCATCAGGCACAAATTCTCAATTTACCTACACACTCCTAATGTACTGTCCCTTGCCCATTTCTTCATTACTGGCGACATTCCGCCGACTCTCGTAAGAGTTCGGGCCTACTGTGCATCCGCACTGAAGAGATCAATGGCTGTCTTGCCTTGTGCGTGCTGTACGTGTTCTTTCAGACATGTCCGAAAGAACAGACACCACGTATAAACGTTCTTGATTCGCTATGTGTCATGCTACCATCACTTTACCGTCATCTATTGCTCTTATATCAGCGTCTTATATAGGATAAAGTTCCGTTAGCCATACCACAGCATAGGTCGTACTTTAGTAATATTTGTTCCCACCTTTACAAAATGCGAAATCAAATAGTGTAAAATGGAACTAAATAGTCACGTAAATAGCAAGAACCAGTGATCGGAGCGCTGTCTGTCGTGGTAGAAAAATAGTTTACATAAAACTTTGTTTGACAGTTTTTAGTAATTCCACTCACTCATTTCTAAGCAAATTCAGAGAAGAATATGATGATAAAGTAATTGTTTTGTGTCATGTCTAGTCTCGTCGTACTCTGCCACTGGTTTAAGCATAATCATACGGCACGAATCTTTGAGGTTCTACATGTAGTTCTGGATTGAAATGGTAGAGGTCTTACTGCCTAAATCGTAACCGTAGAGAATTCGTTAACCTACTAGTACGACTTAGAAGTCAGCAAATTACATCGCAGCAAAAAAATCGTTTGTTTCAGGTGGTCAGTATCACGAAGAGGGCTTGCAATAAGAGGAAGCAGGAGCATATGAAAGAAACATTATAGAAACATCAGAATGGTGAAATTGAATATAATGAAGCAGTAAAACATATACCCAAGCCTACAATGCGCCGTCATTTGAAAGGTATAAAGAAAACGTCACAATTTGGAAGACCTAAAGATCCCACAACAGAGGCTGAAGATGAATTAGAACAGTATATAATTGATTTTGAGTCCATTGGAAAAATTATTACTGAATTAAGGTCACTCACCTACAGCTTTCTAATAAATATTACCCATCGCATAGCTTCAATATAGAAAAATAGTACTACAGGTTTATGAAAGATTATCTCACCTTGTCCTTGCGAGTTCCTGAAGTAATATCGACGGCAAAAAGGAAGCGGTTTTATAAAGAATGTGTTAATGAATTATTTGACAAATACGGGGAAGCACTAGATGAGCGTAAGCTTGCTGCAGACAAAGTACTGGATGAAACACTACTGGATGAAACAGTAATATCCACAGTTCGCAATCCGTGCTATGAGCGCGAAGGAGAGGCTTTCTTATCCTGTATCGTAACACTGGACGAACCCGCCAGGGTAGTCGAGAGCGCTAACGCGCTGCTTCCTGGACTCGAGTAGGCGCGCCGGCCACGGATCGAATCCACCCGGCTGATTACCAACGAGGGCCGATGTGCCGGCCAGCCTGGATGTGGTTTTTAGGCGGTTTCCCACATCCCGCTAGGTGAATACCGGGCTGGTCCGTATGTTCCGACTCAGTTACACGGCTCGCAGACATCTGAACACATTCAAACTGTTCCATGGATTACACTCGACGCAGACAGTTGGAGTACACTTAATTCCGTCCCAGGGGGTACGGGGTGGCGGCAGGAAGGGCATGAGGCCACCCCTTAACCATTAACATGCCAAATACGATTAACGATGGCTGACCCTGCGTAACTGCGGGACGAGGCTCAAGCGATAGAATCGTAATACTGGATGACACATGGGCCACAACGTACGAGCCAAAACTGATACACGAATCCAAAGATTGGCGTCATTATGGGTCTCCGCGAAAGTCGAAAGTGCGTCAGAGTCGCAGTATGGTGAAAGCTATGGTGATTCTCCTATACGACTGCGATGGTGCTATCCTAACGCATTACATTCCACAACGGCAGACCGTCAATGCACAGTATTACTGTTCGTTTTTGGAGCATCACCTGCGACCAGTTTTGCGAAAGAAGCGGCAACACTCGACGTAGACAGTTGGAGTACACTAATTCCATCATTTTGCACGGCAATGCGCGGGCACATTCAGCGCAAGTTGTGGCTGTTCCGTTCGAAAGATGAGAGTGGAAAGTACTGTAACATCCACCATACTCCCCGGACTTAAGTCCTTGTGACTTTGATTCCAAAGATGAAGAAACCACTTCGTGGCATTCGCTTCGGAACTGTTACTGAGATTTTACAGGCAGTAGACCGCTCCTTTGAACAGGCTCTGCTAACTGTATACTACGCCTTCCACATATTTGGCAATGGGTTCTACACAACGCTGGTGACTACTTTGAAGGACAGTGACAGGCGCAAACAAGTAACTCCTTTGTATCGATTGTGGATAAATAATAGCCACTACTTACGTTCCAACCCTGGTATGTTTTAGTTTATTTATTCGTGTAGTCGTATAAGATAGAACCAAGCCCCTCCTTCTCTTTGTTCTGAATGGGATGTTTCCTAATAGGAAATTGAATGTTTTGAAAAATCGGAGAATGAGCCGTGTCAAGCGACCATATGTCACGAAAACAACCTTTTCACTTCGCTAACAGCATACGAGAAAGCACCACAACATCAAAAACCGTAACTTACACACAAAAAGGTGATGTAATCTCATTTCCGTTTGTAAATGCTTAGTAAATAGAAAAATAAAAATTACGTTTCGCTATTTGCAGATAAGAAGTTGTACATTGCGTAGTAGAATAGGTACCAAAGCAAATGTCCAACAGTATCACGTACGTTATACAAACTAATGCATACACCAACTCTTTTTTGCCAAATAAGTCATAAATAGAACTTTCACATAATATTATAAACAACACACAGTGCAGCAGGTCGTTAATGCATATCTTAACTGTGAACTATGAACAAATGATGTATAATATTTAACAACAATTATTCATTCACAATTGTAATTATTATGTACCAAAAGTGTCGCTAAATGTTAATATGTAATAACAATTTTATTTAGAAAATAAAAAATAACCCACAGAAGAAAGCACAAAAAGTGCTGAAAAATAAGGTGTCTTGCATAAGGCGCAATTCGTCGTCCTATTTTCATAGCAAGCACGGACGTAACAAGAAGAACAGCAACAGCACAAGGAATGTTTCCTTGTTTAATAGACAGTCAGATAACGCCAAAAGGTGAGAAATTAAATAACTTCCCAATCCAGGCTGTTCTTCAAGCTGAAACAATTCAGAACGCTTGTTGCACCAGCCAGTCAGTCTGGAATGG
The DNA here is from genome assembly GCF_023898315.1 of Schistocerca nitens. Taxonomy (NCBI): domain Eukaryota; kingdom Metazoa; phylum Arthropoda; class Insecta; order Orthoptera; family Acrididae; genus Schistocerca; species Schistocerca nitens. The sequence goes on from NC_064622.1 coordinate 233,881,724, forward strand.
AAAAAAAATGTGAAAAAATTCTGATATGTGATGAAAACCGGTATGCATGCCACAGCAATGCTTGTCAATATGTTCCAAAACACCGAGCATAAAAGGGGAAGTTTCTGGTGCTCGTACCTCATGTTCTCAAATGGTTCAGATGGTTCTGAGCACTATGGGACTTAACTTCTATGGTCATCAGTCCCCTAGAACTTAGAACTACTTAAACCTAACTAACCTAAGGACTTCACAGACATCCATGTCCGAGGCAGGATTCGAACCTGCTAACGTAGCGGTCGCGCGGTTCCAGACTGTAGCGCCTAGAACCGCTCGGCCACTCCGGCCGGCCCTCATGTTCTGTTGGCGATAAAAATGCAAGGTCAAGGATTCTGGATAGCCCCTTGGCTAGGGACTGTTAGTATACCCAACAGAAGGATCACCTTACACTAAGGAACGAACGTTGTGGGATACCTCATAATATAATGTCGGACCTCCATTTGCCAGGAGTAGGGCAGTCAATCGGCGTGGTATAAACTCAACAAATCGTTGATAGTCCCGACAGAAAAACTGAACCATGCTGCCACTATAGACACCCATAATTGGGAAAGTGTTGCCAGTGCAGAATGTTGTCCACGAACTGTCCATTCGGTTATGTCCTGTAAATGTTAGATGGGATTCACGTCGGGCTATCTGCGTGGACAAACCAGTCTCTTCCATAGTTGTCTGGAAACTTGAAGTCCATTAATGGATGCAAATGGTCTCCAAGTAGCCGAACACGACGATTTCCAGTCAACTATCGGTTCAGTTGGACCGGAACACCCAGTCAGTTCCACATAAAGATGGCCGTCACCATTATGGAGCGCCACCAGCTTGCATCGTACCTTGTTGACGACTTGGGCCCATGGCCTCGTGGGGTCTGCGCCACACACAAACACTACCAGTAGCTCTTACCTACTGAAATCGGGACTAATTTTACTAGGCCACGTTTTCCAGTCGTCTAGGGTCCAACCGATATGATCACGAGCCTCGGAGACGGCTGCAGGCGATGTGCTGTCAGTGAAGGCACTCAAGTCGGTCGTCTGCTCCCATAGCCCATTAGAGATCAATTTCGCCGGAGTTTGTCCCACATTGATTTCTCCCACTATGTCACGCAGTGCTGCTCGTTTATTAGCACTGACAATTCTGCGCAGGCACCGCTGCTCTCGGTCGTTTGGGGAAGGTCGTTGGCCAATGCGTTGTCCGTGGTGACAGGTAATAGCTGAAATCTGGTACTCTTGGTACACTCTTGACACTGTGGATCTCGGAATACTAAATTCCCTAACGATTTCTGATATGGAATGTCCCATGCCTGTAGTTCTAACTACCGTTCCACGTTCGAACTCTGTCAGTTTCCATCATGCGGCCATAATCACGTTGAAAAATTTTTCATATTGATTTTCTCAATACAAATAACGGCTCCTCCACTGCACTGCCCTTTTATACTTTTGTCTATGCGAAACTACAGGCATCTATATGTGTGCATATCGGTATCCCATGACTTTTGTCACCTCAGCGTAGTGTCACAAAGCTACAGTACAGGGTCAAAGTGTGAATGTTACACATTTCCTCAGTTCCTCTTGCTTAGGCACTTGAGGTAAATCGGTTGGTTCTTTCGCATTTGGTGTAGTGTACTTTAGGCTTGATGGGACTTACGGAGGCTGCGTTACTCCGTGGGCGGTTCCTCGGAAAACCCGAAGAAGTTCTTTTTACTATATTTTCGTGGTCATCAGCGGACTACAACCTAGTCGAGGACTCCAAGACAGCTATAAACAACAAATAACTGTACTTGTTACTATGTATGATTCAGATACCGATCGCGAACAACCTTAAAAATTGTCTTCATATTTTTATCTGTTCGCGCGATACAAGGTTTAAATATACCCTACTTGTATACGTAAAATAAGCCCATAAAATCCTGTGTGACGCGAATACTTGATGTTTGTAAAGTGACGTAGCACAGAGAAATATGCTGTAAAGTATCTCCTCTATCATCTGCGAATCCCATTTTGTACTATTGAAGCACATGCAAAATTTTCCTGCCCGTAAAATATGGTCTGAGGCTAAGATTGGTTTTGTGTTATTTCAGTTTCACATAAACAAACTATCTAAATTTTACAGACCAATAAATTTCTTTTCATATGAATAACATGCCCCACTGCAACAGGGAAAAGAAGTCAACCAGCGGAAAACTACTCTTATCGGAGGACAAAATACTCTAACAGGTTCTTTTTTTAAAAAACTTCGAACAATGGGTTACCAGCAACCTCACTCTACGTGCCTCTGCACCTATAAAAATTTCCGCAAAAGCTTTGCCATGTAATCATATTCGTGCATTTTTATACTGAGAGAGGAAAAGAACGCGGCAGTGGCAAAGAGAATGAAAAGTAATAAATACTGGAAGATAGTAGATAATTGTTGTGTTAGACACTGAAGCGACAAGGAAACTGGTATAGGCATGCGTATTCAAATATAGAGATATATATATACAGGTAGCATACGGCGCTGCGGTTGGCAATGACTATATAAGACAACAAGTTTCTGGCGCAGTTGTTAGATACGTTGCTGCTGCTATAATGGCTGGTTAACAAGATTTAAGTGAGTTTGAACGTGGTTATAGTCGCCGCACGAGCGATGCAACAGCTCTCCGAGGTAGCGATGAAGTGGGGGATTTTCCCGTACGACCATTTCACGAGTGTACTGTGAACATCAGGAATTCGGTAAAACATCAAATCGCTGTCGTCGCTACAGCCGAAAAGAGATCCTGCAAGAACGGGAACAATGAGGACTGAAGACAATCGTTGAACGTGAAAGAAGTGCAACCCTTCTGCAAATTGAAACAGATTTTATTGCTGAGTTATCAACAAGTGTCAGCGTGCGAACCATTCAACGAAACATCATCTACATGGGCGTTCGAGCCGAAATCCCAGTCATGTACCCTTGATGACTGTACGAAACAAAGATTTACGCCTAGTCTGGGCTCGCCAACACAGACATTGGACTGTTGATGACTGGAAACATGTTGCCCGGTCGGAAGAGTCTCGTTTCAGATTGTATCGAGCGGATGGACGTGTACGGATATGGAGACAACCTCATGAATCCATGGACCCTGTATGTCTGCAGAGGACTGTTCAAGCTGCTGGAGGCTCTGTAATTACGTAGGGCGTATGCAGTTGGGGTGATATGGGACCGCTGGTACTTCAAGACACGACTCTGACAGGTGACACGTACGCAGGCATCCATTCATGTCTATTGCGCATTCCGACGGACTTGGGCTATTCCAGCAGGGCAATGCGACAGCCCACACGTCCAGAAATACTACAGAGTGGTTCCAGGAACACTCTTCTGAATTTAAACACTTCCGCTGGCCACCAAACTCCCCACACAGAAACGGTATTGACCATATTTCGGATGCTCTGCAACTTGCTGTTTAGAAGAGATCTCTACCACCTCGGTCTTTTACGGATTTATAGACAGGCCTGTAGGATTCATGGTGTCAGTTACTTCCAGCACTACATCAGATTTTATTCGAGTGCATGTCAGGTCGTGTTGCGGCACTTCTGCTTGCTCGCTGGGGCCCTACATGATATTAGGTAGGTGTACCAGTTTCTTTGTCTCTTCAGTGTAGAAAGAGCAAAGGAGACATTAGTGAGAGAGAAAGAGACGGACACAATGGCAGTGAAACATAGCTGACACTGACAGAATAGTGGTAGGAAAAGAATATAGGAGGCCGATAAAGCGAAGGAGAAAGTGGAAGTGGGAGAGAGCCAGTGATAATGACAAACAGAGTCCACAGCAATGTCAACGAGGAAGCGAGAGATAGTGACAGGGAGAGGGGATAGCAGGAGTAGGAACGAAGGTGTGATATACTACCGGTGAGAGAGAGCAAGAGGAAGACAGTGACAGCGGAAGGAGGCAGTAGTGTTAGGACCAGACGAAGAATACCATGGCTATGAGTCACGTGGCAGTGACAGAGACACGCAAAGAGATTATGACAATGAGTTGAGCTGAATGAGTGAGTGAGAAGGGGAAAATGGAAGTGGATGGATATGAGTGATTTACAGCGATGGACTAGTGGGTGTGAGTAAGTTATTAGGGAAGCTTGAGGTAGTTTGAAGTGACTTGCATGTTACAAAAACAGCAAACATGTTCACACGCGAAATCTTTTGAGAAAATTTTTAAAGGTGGCCACTAAGATAGAATGAGGCAGCTGGCATCCCAGCATTCAGTCAGAGTCTTTCAAACTAAATAAACAGAAACATATTATAAGCGAGACGGAACAGTTCAAGATCCTAGGCGTTCGGATAGATAGTAAGCTGTTGTGGAAAGCCCATGTTCAGGCTCTTGTTCAGAAACTAAATGCTACTTTATTTACCATTAGAACAGTATTTGAAATAAGTGACAGTTCAACACGAAAAGTAGTCTACTGGGCGTATTTTCATACGCTTATGTCGTATGGTATTATTTTTTGGGGTAATTCTTGTGATTCAAATAGGGTGTTTTTGGCTCAAAAAAGGGGCTGTCCGAGCTATATGTGGTGTAAGTTCGAGAACCTCTTGTTGACCCCTATTCAATAGTCTGGGAATTCTGACATTGCCTTCACAGTATATATTTTCTTTAACGTCGTTTGTTGTTAGCAATATTAGCTTATTCCCCAGAGTTAGCAGCTTTCATTCAGTTAATACTAGGCTGAAATCAAATCTGCATGTGGAAAGCACTTCCTTGACTCTTGTGCGGAAAGGAGTGCAGTATTCTGGTTCATCCATTTTCAATAAGCTACCACAAGAACTCAAAAATCTTAGCAGTAGCCCAAACACTTTTAAGTCTAAACTGAAGAGTTTCCTCATGGCTCACTCCTTCTATTCTGTCCAGGAGATCCTGGAAGAGCTGAAAAATTAAGCAAATTCCAGTGTTACATTGTTGATTTTCTTTATTTAAACTCACAACTTGTCGCCTGAATATATTTCAGTTTATCTGTTTCTACTATCGTGTTGTAATTTCATGTATTGACTCGTTCCATGACCATCGAGACTTCTCCTTAATTTGGTCCCACGGAACAATAAATAAATAAAAAATAAATAAATAAATTCGAATTTACTATGCTCCAGGAGGAGCATTTTTCCGTTGGTAAAAATGTTGCTTCTTTAAAGACTATATTACTCTGTTCATAATTTGTGTTAATCCTATATCTTTCTCCATCATAGATACATTTTAGATACAGAGATGGTCACGTTGGAGCTGATAGAACCATTTTATCAAAGGCACGTACTGATGCGTCTTAGTGTCGATACCTTCCTTTTCATATTTTTGTGCTTGTAATTAATTTTTTTACGATACCTGCGTGAGGTTGCGGCGGTAGGCGGGCCGGTGGAGCTGCGCGTGTCAGGAGGGCGTGGTGCCGTTGACGGCAGCCGCCGCCCCCGGGCCTCCGCCCCCGCCGTCCTCCGCCCCCGCGCCCGGGCTGCGGCCGGCCCCGCCGCCGCCTCCCACGACCGCCGCCGCCGCCTCCCGCGCTATCTGCCCCATGTGGTGCCGCAGCCGGTGCACGATCTCGTCGTGCAGGATGTTGAAGCACATGGCCGTCAGCGCCATGCCCGTCAGGATGTAGATGGAGCAGAACCAGATGGTGCCGTTGGCGTCGCGTCCGCCTGTCGTGTACACAGTTACCGGTACAGCACTGATTTTCTACTCCCGCGAGACATGCAGTGTAATGAAAGATTACATGGATTTATAAACAGAAGTAGTTCATATTTTATACAAAACTTCTACGGAATCACAGCGACTGTCATATGCCGGTTGTGAAAACAGTCTCAGTGTAAGCGTAATTGACTAGCCCCGGGTGCGGCTGATCCTGGCGGTTTGTTCGAGTCACCCCTCGGGCATGGGTGTGTGTGTGTTTGTCCTTAGAATAATTTAGGTTAAGTAGTGTGTAAGCTTAGGGACTGATGACCTTAGCAGTTATGTCCCATAAGATTTCACACACATTTGAACATTCTTTTTTTTAACTAGCCCCAGATGAGAGCCATCGCCATCACGGCCGAAACGTCGGTTTCATCGGTGATAGCTATTTGTAATATGACTTGGTACCGTACACAGAAAACTTTTATTTTAACCATGACAAAAATATAGATGACCGAGTGGCGTTGTTGGCCGGGAGGCCCTATGCGTGGGAGTTCGGCCGCCGTATTGCAAGTCCTTTTTTGTTGACGCCACTTCGGCGACTTGCAAGTCAATGATGATGAAGGACACACAACACCTAGCCATATCGAGGCAGAGAAAATCCCTGACCCCGTCAGAATTCAAATCCGGGACCGCGTACGCGTGAAGCGATAACGGTAGACCATAATCAGGAAACGTTTCAGACAGCGACGATGTGAACTTCGGAGTAATATCGAATGAAATCAGACACGTTGCGAGGAGACCTCTGCTCAGTACATTACTAGTCAAATTCGATATTACGTGGAAATTCGTTGCCGCTGTCTGAAAAGTTGTCTGTGATGGTCAACTGACCGTAAACGATAGCAACATTAACTTTAAATAAATGCTATTGACAGTGTTTCTTAAATTCAATGTGTACCACAGTGGACATCGTCCTTTAACATACGTAACTGTTAACATTACATTTACATTCTTGTCTTCCTCGTTCTGCATCCCTTCCAATGCCAGTCTTAGAATATAAGATTAGAGTTCTCGATTGTAATGGGACACAGATCTTTGGTTTGTTTATGTGACAGTTTCTCCCTAGCTCCCTCCCCATCTCGCTCAGTTTTAATGTGCAACAAATATCTACGTATTAATAAAAATAGCAATGAAACACACACAGGGCGCATCTGAAATGAATGTAGAAAATGGGAGGGCTGTTAACAAGCAATGTGTTTATTTTTTTAAATAATATCACAGAAGTCTACCACCTGCTGGCTGGACTTCCTATATGTGAAGGGTGAAGGTGTAATTTTCTCTTTATTTCCGCGAGAGAAGGGGATTCGGCATTGAGTCCTTTGACCTTCCTAAAGGGCGGGTTACTTCATCCATTCATTTAATGTTACATATTGTTCCATTCGACTTTATATTTCTGCCACACTGCTTCACATTACTTTTTTCTCCTGTTTCTGTTTATAAATATACCTGACTTGTTATGTCATTGAGGTACCTTGAGGATGGCTCGGAGAACTCTGATACCATGTCACCTTTCAGGGGTGATGGACCCCACATAATAAAGATGTCCCGTAGTAGGCCTTAGTACTTCACTGATAACGAGCTGTTTTGTGTGGATGATACGTTTAATTCCCTGATGGTCTCTATGTCCACTACCTGTTGGAGTCCCTGACCCTCCCCCATCTAATTGCACCAAGGATTAACTGCAGCCATCGGTTTTGTAGGGTCTGCAGCGGTTTGAGATTGCTGTTATGGGTGATCCTGCAGGAATAGCATCCATATTGCTGTTACGGGTGATCCCCCAGGGAGAGCATTGATATAAGATTGACTGCAGGATCGTTGCTCTTGAGAGTTGTAGTTTGGTCCTCACGTTCAGATGCTGACAGCAGTGGATATAATTGTTGAAACAGGTGCTTGGTACTTTTGCGTTTTCCCTGAACGTTGTCCTTGAAGAGGAGATTCCGGTCCAATACCTCTGTCAGGTACTTTACCTGATTTGCCCAAGGGAGTACGATATTGGGCAGTGTGAGATGGTCCCTGGTCTCTTCATTCAGAGTAACGCGGTTTGCTGCTCTCTGTGACTGAATAACTGTAAGCTGACGTTGGAGGCGCCGTATCGCTGCAGCGACTCTGTGGTTGCTCATGAGGATGACTGATTCTTCAAGGACGACTAGTAGAAGTAACAGCAGGTCATTCACGGGCAATATGAATAGAATTCGGGACTGAACAGAGGCTTGAGGAACGCCCAGCTGCTGCTGTCGAGTACTGGGCGGCTCCTCATCGGTTCGGTTGAACCAGGGCATTTTATCAAGATAGGTGTCGATAATCTTTGTGCAGTAGTCTTGGATGATGGGGACCTCATGCAGGTTGGTAAGCAGCGTCTTTTTACATACTTAATCATATGCCTCTTTAGCATCGAGAAATACTGCCGCTGTATAGTTCTCGTTGTCCATATTATATGCGATGTAGTCTGTAACCTGGAGAAACTGGAGTACGACCGACAGGTATGGCTGGAAGGCGAACTGGTCTGGATGTTTCACATCCCCTTCGGTGATCGCTGGGTGAAGCAGCAGGAGTGGTTGCCGAGTCTTCCTACAATCGAGCGGTCCTCGGCCATGGTCGTTTGGAGGGGTTCTGCTTGTCATGCCATCTGTTGGATGTTTTCTGCCTAGTGTCGTACTCCTATCTCCTCCTCTTCAGCGACGTCCTCATGTGCTAAGACATCTACTGCTGCGTATGTAGAGCAAAAAGTTCTGCCTTACTCTATAGCCCCATTCATCCCCGGGTATAAGTTGAAAGAAACCATCTTATATTCTTACTTTTCCTGGCGGAATTCAACGGGCCTGTAACGTAACTCCCGAGCGAGACATTTAAGTTTTCGGATGTTCTCAGGGTTACTATACCACTGCCAGTGTTTTCACTCGCTGCTTTTAAGTTTCTTTAAGTCCTGGAGCAGTCACAATTGTGCACCGCTCAGTTGTGACCCTAGCCTGACAGTATGCTCTTTGGATCTTTGCCGTCTGTGGAGAGACAGCCTCCTCCATGAAGACTGTTTTTAATACACCAGTTGTGGGTCGAACATTGCGCTAAGGAATGTCTGATACTGTTCCCAGTTCATGGTCTGTTGCACTGGAGGGCGTAGATGTTCCAGCGCCTTTGTGATGATACCGACCACTCGATTGTGGTCGGACGTCACATGGTTAATGATATGAAGGCGCAAATCGAGTCTTAGATTTTTCACTGTAGCTATGTCCAACACGTCAGGTCTGTGGTCTGAATTGCTTAGGAGTTGAGTTGGGTTGTCTGGCCGAAATGTGATGACTTCGAGTCACTCCTCCAAGCTGTACAGCTGGCTCCAGCAAGGGTTGGTACAGCCCAAATTCCACGCGAAGTGCTTGGCGCTGATGTCCCCTGAGAGCTTATTCAGTCATGTGGAGCAAATAGCAGGAGAAGGTCATCCTCAATAAACGGCTTCTGAAGTCTAAGACACTCCGCAACCAATCAAACGATGCCAAAACGAGTGAAAATATTAACTGCAATTGCTTTCAGAGCAGTAAATTGTGGCAGTGCGAGAGAAACGTGTGTGACTGATCGCCTGATACGTGACCGTGCTAGCCGCTCGGCCATTTGCTCTGTCCGTCCAGTAGCCCAACATGTTTAAGTTGAAAGATTAGGTATGGCGGAGTTGCGTTTCCGCCAGGAATAGAACGTCGATCTTGAAAATCCTCCAGATCCCAACGCCCTTAACGTTGAATATACAGAGTTAAAGGTTACCCAGCCTTATTCGTCTGTTTCAGTTACCAGTTTGGTGCCGAGAAGATGTTTGACGTCATATACTAACTCGCTGGATGAACTTTCCGGCAGGGTCATATAGTAGACTGGCTGTGGTATTAGTTTGTTGGTTTTCTCTCGATTTAAATTGATGGACTGAGGCTTGCTGGAAACCAATGTTCTAAAGAGCTTGTGCTATCTCCTCTTCAGTGATTTCCTTGGGAAGGTACTTCGTGACAACTCTGAGAGACTTGTCGGCTGACGATTGGAGTGCAAAAAGCGGAATTTTCAAATCCCTGAAAAACCGCATGCCGTTCTTCTGGTCAGCCTATGATGAGAAGTGATACTTGATTTTATCGCCCTTATAAATCACTCTTATTGGTCCTTCGACATGTTTCTTCAGTTCATCGTTCAGGTTTAGGTACTGACATTAGTAATGGATACTAGTACGTGGTATCCTCGCTGGTGATACTAGAATGCTTGATTCGTTGTTTGTTCCAGCTACGCTCTGCTCTGTTGACACCTCCATCTGATTATCGTCCGGCTGTATCTGTGCGCATTTGTTTGAAGTGCGCACAGGTTGCTGTCGTTTCGCTATGTCCTCCGCTTATTGCAAATTTTTACGATTTGTTCCTGATCGTTGATGGAAAAGTTGAAACTCTTGAGCCTCATCCTGATTTAGTGTTTGAGCATCGTCGTTGTCAGGACATGTTCTGTGTCTCATAATCTGACGAACTGTGTAAATCTGGCGATTCCGCTGCATTAGGTGTGATGTCGTCTCCTCAGTAGTATGTGGCATTGTTTCACGTCTCGCTGCGAGTCCTTTATGACGTTCATCATGGAGTGTTCTGGGTTGTAGTGTAACGATTCTGCTCGATTCCGCCTGCCGGTTTCCTGACCACGACCAATGTCTTAGAGGCGAGGGATGACCTCCCTAAAGCGGGGCCCTGGCGCTCCGTTATCCACCGTGAGAGCTGCTTCTTCGCGTACCGGTCCGATGGCAGCTTCGTTATAAGCCGTGCTAAGTCCGCCGTTGTAAGTGGAGCGCGGCCGATGGGGCCGGCGGCGGGTAAGGCCCACCGGACAGCGATCGGCAACTCCTTCACGGCCAAGGCGGCGCTCACCTCTATCCGTCGTCCGCAGCTCGTGGTCTTGCGGTAGCGTTCTCGCTTCTCGCGCACGGGGTCCCGGGTTCGATTCCCGGCGGGGCCAGGGATTTTCTCTGCCTCGTGATGACTGGGTGTTGTGTGTATTTCATCATCATTTCATCCCCATCGACGCGCAAGTCGCCGAAGTGGCGTCAACTCGCAAGACTTGCACCAGGCGAACGGTCTACCCGACGGGAGGCCCTAGCCACACGGCATTTCCTTTACCTCTGTCCGTCCTGAGTGGCATCGCGCCCTCGATTGATCCCTTAGCGGCCGGCCGGTGTGGCCGTGCGGTTAAAGGCGCTTCAGTCTGGAACCGCGTGACCGCTACGGTCGCAGGTTCGAATCCTGCCTCGGGCATGGATGTGTGTGATGTCCTTAGGTTAGTTAGGTTTAATTAGTTCTAAGTTCTAGGCGACTGATGACCTCAGCAGTTGAGTCGCATAGTGCTCAGAGCCATTTGAACCATTTGATCCCTTAGCGTACGGCACTAGGCGCCGTTGAACATAGTCGCAGGCCGCCAAGAGCGTAGGCACACAACATGCCATCCGAGCAGACACGGTAGCAGGTCTGCATGGCATCGGTTTCAACGTATTTGTGGCATCAAGATAAACGAGAAATCGGGGTGAAATTTTATAACCTTTATTTGAAAACAGTTACCAAAAGTGCTCGAAATTAGTCCCTCCTGCTTGAATAAACGCCATGCAACGATGCTGTAGTGACTGTCTTACTCTTTCAAATACTCCTGGCAAAGTGGAAATTGCATCGGAGGTTGCCATAATGCGCGCTATCGGTTCTTCATCAGCCTCAATGGGTGTTTCATACACAACAGATTTCTGGTGATCCCAGAAGAAGAAACCAATTTGTTGTCCACCAACGGTTTCATCCAAACGCATTCATACTGCACATTCGTAGGTGCACCATCGTGTTGGTACCACATTCGTAGTCACAAGTTCAGTGGGAAATGTTCCATCTCTGCCAGAGTTTCTCGTAAAAAGATGAAGTATCTGCTCGCATTCACCCGCCAGGGGAACATGTAGACCGAGCAGATTATCACACACCATGCCTATGGTGTCACCGCCAGACACCACACTTGCTAGGTGGTAGCTTAAATCGGCCGCGGTCCATTAGTACATGTCGGACCCGCGTGTCGCCACTGTGTGATCGCAGACCGAGCGCCACCACACGGCAGGTCTCGAGAGACGTACGAGAACTCGCCCCAGTTGTACGACGACTTTGCTAGCGACTACACTGATCGAAGCCTTTCTCTCATTTGCCGAGAGACAGTTAGAATAGCCTTCAGCTAAGTCCATGGCTACGACCTAGCAAGGCGCCATTAGTTACTTCATGAATCTAAAGAGTCTCACTTGTACCATCAAGAATGCTGTATACCAAATGACGATATAAAAGTTAAGTGTTCTAGTAGCTACGTTCTTTTCTTTATCACATTCATCACGTATCCTGTTCCAGACTTAACGCAAGACGGCGTGAGTTGACGCGTGCCCTTTCGGCTACTTCACTGTGGACTGGCTGCCTTAACAGTCCACTACAATGCCAGCCCAAATGTTGACACCCTAGCGATCTTGGTGACCACGAACTAAGGCTGCGTGCAGACTTTTCCCGTGTCCAAAGGAGTTGACTGTGGCTGTTGACATACGCTCTCGCGTAAACTACGCTTCATCCGTAAATTATAAAGAGTATGCCTGTTAAAGAAAATGCACACAAACACACACACACACACACACACACACACACACACACACACACACACACACACACAAAAGACATCACTAAAGTACACTATTCCCAGACCTGTGATACTACCATCATCACTGGATTAGAACAAGTACAATAATGCATATTTATCATAAACAGGCAAAAGTATGTGAGGGTATCTTCTGTGGTCTGCTCCATCTATGCCATGCTGACGCCGCCCACATAGACAACACATTAAAGAGATAAGGCCAGTACTACTGCTGCCACCACTACTGTCCCTGCTGCACTGGCTACGGGAGCCAGAAGCTACTGCAAGCATTGCATCTGCCCACCTCAATAGCTACTATCAGGTGTCAATGAGCTTTTGTAATATATAGCAATTCTTTGCTGTCATTGTTATGGAGAAGTCATAGGCACCTGGCAGTTTCATAATTTGGAAGGAGTTTACTGCTATAGAAAAACAAAAATTAGTTAGTGCACTGTATGTCCGTCGTCAGGATGGGATCTAAAAGTTACAGGAAAACAAGTGCTAACAACAATAAGCAGTTGATTAAGTATCAAGAAGAAGAACGTTGCTGATGCTGTTTGTCACAATGACTGCAGTTTTAGTGGAATATTGGTTAATGGCAAGAATATAAGGAAAGATAGTGCAGTACATTAGTACTGTAAAAGTGGGTTAATAGGCTCAGTGTAAATGAATTGATGTGTATCGGTATGTATTTGCTGCCAATAATATTACAAAATACTTACTGGGACTTGCTCTAAATAGGATGGTTATACTGTATTTGAATGTGATGGATATGACATTATGTACCTTGTGGCTCTACAGGTCTTTAAAAAATCAGCTGATGTCTTGAATAGTCTTGAGTTGGTCCCTATTAAGGAAATAACTTTTAAGTTCCTGCAACAGGCAAATGATATTCACTATGCTACGAAAAATCAAATATGAAAGTCATTCCACTCTTGAATGATGTGGGGAAAATAAGAAATGTGTGTTCTAAACATGTAAGTCTTTACATCTCGATTTTTCTGTGTGCAATACTGTTAAGAAATGCAGACATCAAAGCATCAAAACCACTTTTTGACCCATCTACATTCACATATATACTTCAGATCACTTTACATGATGGAGGCTGCTTGGTAAAGATTTTAGTGGTTCTTCTTATTTTCACGCGGAATAGTGATTGTATGTATGCACTCCAATCACTCTTAGCTTAGTCCTATGGCCTCTATGTGATATATACGATGGCGAAGGCAGAATTATCATGTTGTGTACCTCGAATACCTGTTCCCTAAAATTACCCAACGGAGTTTAGCAAGAACTATGTTGTCAGTCTTCCATGAAATCTCATTTACTGCAAATGTGAGAAATCTGTCTGCGGATTGTATATTCATATGTCTCGACAAGTCTCAGACTGACCTGTGTAACAGGCAAGTGATCACAAAACCCATGCATAAATAACGAGTTTGTTTATAAAATAATTTGTTTTTTGACAACTTTTCTTTCTACCACCTGTAATAATTTTCTTATTTTGAATACAGTGTGCAATTTGACCAATAGGTACACCCTTTATTAATGTTCATGAGTAGTGGTCTCGATACTTTTGAACAGAAACTGAATAATGAGTGTAGATTAGATACCGCTAAGATGGAAGCAATTCCTTGCGTTAGTTCTGTTACACATTTGATATTACTCCCAAAGTATTAGTGTTTGTTTCAGATGCTGGCGTGGGGCTGGTTCCTGTAGCGGCCTGCATGGCGGTCAGGAACAAATATGTATTGTTCCCACTGTCATTGTGTGGGGTGATGACCTGTTTCTGCAGTAGCCCTTGGCTGTTCTCCACTCTCCCAGAATACTGCAAGTCGTGCTATTAAAACCAGCAAGGGCAGACGTGATGGATGTCGTGGCTGATGGCTGTCATAGCGGGCACAGCAGTGGCAGTGGTAGTAGTGGCTGCCTGACTGTATACAAAATGATGTCTGTGTAGGTGATATCAGCACAGCATGGAGAGAGAATTCCTTGGAAAGATCTCATCCCATATTTTTTCTTGTTTACAATAAAGATATCAAAGTCGTTATTGTTCCTGCCCTAACCCAGTGATAGCAGTATAAGTGTGGGAAAAAGTTAAAAGGTGAGATATTAATTTAGCTTAGCGACTTCGTGTGTGTGTGTGGGGTGGTGGATGGGGGGAGGGCTGTCTGTTTTAACGTGCATTGTTTACTGTGTAAATGCTCATATTTAAATTTTTATTTAATAACCTGCTACTATTTCAAAGTCTACTGTAATCCTATAGTTTCAGACACCTTTAAGGCAATGTAATAGCGATGTCATAAGCTGTATGACATAATTTAGTTACTATTTAAGATATGGAACACATTAAGGCAACCAAATATTACTGTGATGTCACTTTCAGACCATAGATTACAGTAATTAAGATATAGAAGCAGCTGTGTTATGATAGCAAGTGATAAAGGCCATACATGCGAGGAAACCACCAGGCAAGCAACTGTAAATTATCTGAAGATAAACACAGAATGTTATTTTCTAGAATTCTTGCATGTTTTTGGAATCTTTTGTTATTTCAAAAGCTCGTCAAGAAAGTTGGATATTGGTTCACTTAAAAATGTAAACCTCTTTAGGTAAATGAATAGTTGAAACATCAAATGATGTGTCAGGTTTCTCATTTGTCAACAGAATCAAAAGGCAACCTATCTCTTAATGCATATAACTTGTCTGAAACAAAAAACTGAGAACGTATTCTGATACTTCAAGATTATGTTGCTCACCTTGTCATTGAAAAAATAATGAAATTGAAACATAAATACTTTATTAAGAATGGTCTAGGAACAATACAAGTAGCTGACTGATTCTAAGTCCCAACAAGAAAGTTTATGTTTCAAATGCCAATAATACTGATAATATAAGTACAGAAATGCAATAGTAAAGTTATAAGTGTCAGAATTGTAGTAAACAAAAACTGTTTTATACAGCCCTTTGTTTTTGACAAAAGAGTAGCTGAATTAAATTCAGTAAAAAATTATCTCAATATTTACTTCTGTGTCATACATAACTCCATTCTTGTAATCTGATGCCATGTTTATTGTGCTCTTGAGGCAGAAATGGCATCATCAACAGGTCTTTCTGTTTCACAACTGATAAATGTGGTAGGTCTTTCAGATGGAGTACGGCAAAATTAAGAATTTTTAACAGCTATTTCAGGTGGATGAGTATGAATCACTTCGATGATACTGCATGAGGAGACATTACACTTCAGCTACATAACATTTTTAGCAGCAGTTTTGAAATCACAGAAGTCGTTTTGTGTATTATAATAACATGGAATAGTTCGTACCAATCTAATGTAAATCGAGCGGAACAAAGGGCTTACTTACTTTTATTCGTTTCTGTGTAGTTGCGAAGTCTTCCTTCCATCTCTAAAACTCTTTTATTAATTCAACAAAACCACACATGCACTATGCTTACTTAATAAACTCTGCGTCAAATAAATGAAACATGACGAGTGACACATGGACCTCGACTTTGACGACCCTGCGCCATCGCATAATTCATGTTGAAACGTTCGTGATGTGGCACTTGGAGCAAGTCTAGGACATACAGCAGAATACAGAGAACATAATAGTAGTGAAACCGCTTTATATGAAGAAATTGCATTTTCACTCTTGATACGTTCTTTGGCGAGAGGCTATTTTTTCTCCCAAAACTCCTGCCTCCTTCCTCGGATATGCGCCTCATTTTAATGGTATGGTCCAGAAGTTAATGGCAAACGATGAACCAGATCATACTTCGTAAAGAAGATGTTGTAAGAGGTGTAGGACGCAGAGAAGTTAATCTTAAGTTGTTTGGCATTTACAGTACCTAAAACGTGTAATAAAATTGGATGTGGAACCGAAGGTACAAATTCAAAAATCAAGTAATAACAGGGAAAACCTTTGAAGCAACAATAGCACATTTTACGTGGGATATAGTTATTCCTGGCTGCTACACATCCCATCGTTGTAGCGTACTCTTAATAAAGGTGTTTAAGCGCTGTCCTGGAAGACACCCCCATTCCAGAGAAAAGAAAGATTGACAGTCTGTGAGAAACTGATCAACGATTTTGAGAAGGAAACGGAAGCGCATTATTCTCCTTCTAGAGGTATTCTTGGCAATGCAAACAAGACCAGAGACTGGAATTCCTCTACATTTTTCCTGAAAATGAGACAATTTAGCTAATTTTCTTCCATTCAGAAAGCTTACGAGCAAACACGTGCTGTTTTAATGTGCCCTGTGACACTCATAGAGTACCAGTTACACCTTCGTCTATGAGATGTAAGCGCGTTAATACCTCCTTGAGACCAAGTAACTCATTTCTTAGGTCTTTAGTTTCTCCTAATCATCAAGTGGATGATTATAACATTCTAGAAGTAGCTTGTTTCTTCTCACTGATATTCCTTACCAGTGGACCTGAAGAAAACATACCTGAAAATGGCAAGTAGCCTTTATGGAGGAGACGGTGATCGTTCCATTTCTCGGTAGGCAGGCGGCTAACGAGAACTGACGAGCGACCAGTGCATGGAAATTATGAGTGATTCCATCAGCTACTACAAATAAAAGTTGACATAGAAAACGGAATAAGAATTGGAGCGGGATAAACGTCCAGCAGTGACAGCAGTGCCATACAATCAATCTGTTGGGATAACTCCGAGCAGTATTGTGTAGTGTGGTATGCTACAATGGATCCACGTTGAAAACAGTATGCGTCGAGAGCTGCCAGTGGCGTACCAACTCATGAAATAATCAGTGACAGTTTTTCACGCGTGATACCATGTGAAACTAATAAAAGTAAATTTTGTGGAGACAGTTGGATTCCTTGCTACATTCGTATGAAGTGAAATGTTGGAAGGTTGCGTCATACGACAAACTGGGATGCTTGGATTCATGGAGAGTTCTAAACGTAAGAGTGATTATTGAAGTAGTGTATCTGTAAAAAGAAATAGCACCAAAATTTAACTAACTCTTCAAGAGCAGCTAACTTATCCTTTACAGCAAATGAACTGACGAAAAATAATAATGCATATCCTGGAATCTATTGTGTTTATTTCATAGGGTTTCACTCTGCCTCGATTCTCAAGGATCGTAATGACGCCGTTGTTGTGGCGCTAGAGCTGAAAGTACGTAGTTTCCTTCAAGATCGAGGAAGAAACCGACTTCCCTATCTTTGACTAGCTCCTGGAGGAATAGTGATGACGTGTAACTTCCGATCATCATACAGCATTCACTTCCTACGTTATAATTAACCTTGTAGACAATGTTTCGTCGAGGGAAGATGAGTTGTTCATCAGATCGTAGCGTCAGACTTTACGACATCCATGCACATTGCAGCCACTGGCTACTCCTCTACTCTCAAGCCATACTTGACAGCGACAGTGTGAAAACTCTTCGGACGGGCTTTGGAAGTTCCGTTATAAGTACGGATGATTCAGCAGTTCGCAGTCAAATCCGTCACGTTTCCTATTGCAAAATGCCCTTGGGGAGCAATTGCATTCTAATTAAGTCCTCTCTTTGGTATGTTTTCATCCAGCTCCTCAGGAAGTCGTTGTGTTCGACAGTTATTTTTCATCTCACGTAAGAGAATCGATAACCCCAGAAAAGACTGGTCATCTATTTGGTAGATGAAAGAGACGTCGGCTTATTTAGTTAAAAGCAACAGGCTTCCGTCACTGCCAATGACTGCTGTTTAATTTCTGGTATGGAATGGTAAACCCACGTACATTACAACGAGGAATCCGGCGAGAATAATCAATAGTATTCTTTCAAAAACTGTCCAAATTCCTCCTTGTATTTATTTTCGTTAGCAGTCGACAAATACAATCAACAAGTAGCACAAATCCTTCTCAACCTCAATTCTTCATTTAAAATCACATTTCCCCGATATGCCGCTGGGGCCTGCTACTGCACACATCTTTCACTCTCGATCGTCTTATGTTGAGCGTTTCCTCGCTATTATGAACGGTATCTGCAGGTTTGGGTCTTATTTCACGTCGTTCAAGTTAGGTATGGTATGACTGAGGCAACCCACCCATTTATTAACAATTGAAAATTAACAAGAAGGCTTTATCAACACTGAATGAATTTCCACTGGCAAAGCCAGTATTTTGACGGCGTTTCTTCGAGCTTTCTCATTTGAACGTGCTCGAGACCACCACTACTTTATACTGCCACATAAAAGTATATGTACCGCAGGCAAAAATGCACTTTACTTGGGCCATTTTGCGACAATTACATTTTTCACTAAAATCAACTACATCTGCGGCGAATGTCACAAGTGTGTAGTTAGCCCACCATCTCGAATTAATCCCATTGCAAAAGAAATCAAAGCGTTCGTCGACACAGTGTAGATGCGCATTTGACGATCTCTCAGCAGCGTGCGATGTTCAAATGGAAAACAAACCTTGACCTTGTCACCAACGCCGGATTTCTGTTTTGTCATCTGCGTTCAGTGGTAAGTGTGGCATGACTTTCAGTTGATTGGACTCGGAAACGGTTTGCTAATTCAATTAGTTTAAATAACAGCATATGTGAACAACGAGAAAGGAAGGTACTTTTGTGAAGCTCATTCAACATAACGCTCTGATGCATCGATACTTCGAGAATGATGATATTAACGAACACAAAAATCACGGTGCATAAAGTGGTTGACATTTCAACGACATTAAGATATTAAATGCTTACGTGCTTCCACCAAGGGTGACACACATGAGTGATCAAGTAGCTCACAGTTAATCAACTTAGTACGAGTAT
Organism: Schistocerca nitens; assembly: GCF_023898315.1. Classification (NCBI taxonomy): domain Eukaryota; kingdom Metazoa; phylum Arthropoda; class Insecta; order Orthoptera; family Acrididae; genus Schistocerca; species Schistocerca nitens. The sequence goes on from NC_064622.1 coordinate 233,900,831, forward strand.
TTGACAAAACTATGAGGGATGAGACACACTATTAGTGCAAATACGGGATTAAAATTTGCGCTCTCTAGTTTGGGTTGCTATAGTAGTAAGGCTTTAACTAAGACAGAGTAGGGAGCACACGCTTTCCCGCCATGCAGTTACGGGGTCGTTGGGTGCTTTTGAATCATGAGTCGAGGTGGGACGCTGTGAATGCGGATCAACGTGGTTTGGTGAGATCGCGCACTGCCGCTTAGCTCGTTCTGTAGATGATTTTGAAGTTTAATTCTTTAGCATATACAATTAGGGGTCCTTCCAACTATGGATCATTGTTCGAAATTTATCCTGCAGTAGCGTTTGTAATTGCCGACAACAATTGTGGTTTTCCCTCAGGAAACTATATGGTCTTCAGCTGAAAGAGTTTGTACGTTTTGAACCCTCTCAAGTTCAGATCAAAGCTACCAGAATAGTCATCGCTCGTATGTTTTTACGTTACCTACTATGTCTACTGCTTTGCTTCCGCCGTTTTTTCTCGAAGTTCAGGGCTTTATTGTGAAAAACATACCAAGAAATTAGGATTCATAGTATTGCCCCTCGCTGGCCACTATATTCTCCCATCTTTTGGGTAGCATACGAATCCCGTGGCGGAAGAACTGGGCTTGTTTTGTGGGGATCGACGAATCGATTCAATTTGGCACTTGTTCGTATGATCGGAAGTGCTGGTCATCCAGACTGTATGCCGCTGATCGAAAAAAGTGGTAGTTAGACAGAGCAAAGTACGGAGAATACGGCGGGAGGGATAGGACTTCTCATTTCAACGTTTCCGTGTATATTTTAACGGGTTTGCGACAAGGGGTCGAGCACTGACCTGCTGCAAGATTACCTTTACGTGTCTATCGTTCTATTGTGGCCGTTTGTGTCCCAGCGCTGGGCTCGAACGCATCAATGGCTTTCGGCAATGATGTCCTGTGACTGTCTTCGTCTGTTTCAGTTGCTACGAGAACGTTCTGTCTTCCCCCACCATGCCGGTCTTCGACATCAAAATCACCGTTGAAAACATTCTCTGGACGTTCTTCCTCTAATAGTTCGCTCACCATTGGTCTTCCCAAGCATTTTAAGACCCACAGCCGCAGATTTCTTCATGTTAAAGCAGAAAATTAAAACTTCCCACAAATGGCGAGAAATGGGTACGTAAGTTGACGTACTCAATCGAGAATGACCTTATGATGCAATCACAAATAGACTAATATTTCTATGGGATTATGTTTACATATGCCTTAGCTTGTTATATTACACCTATTGTATTATTTGCCACCGTTGCCGTCCATTGCAAAACGGCGGAAGTAAAGTTTTAGATCTAATAAATTGACACCACGTATTTAGTATTTATTGGTGTTTCTTGACGATTTGTTTTGTGTGAGTTCAGGTAGCATTTTTAAAGAACTCAGGTGCATGGTATTCCACACATGCGTCGATGGAGGACATAAATGCTTTTTCTACGTTGAACAGGGTCTGTAAAATCCGAATCACGTGTACAGTGATCCCTAGGTAATCTTTTGAACGTCCACTACTCGTCACAGACTTGGGGTTCGGAGGCTTGTCTGCTCTGTAAAGTAGGATATATGGTGATCTCTGGCATCTTTTCTGAAAGAGCATAATCCTGGTGCACGTACAAGTGTTTCGGAGCATACCGTTCATCGTACATTGATGGACATGGAGCAGCGAAGCAGATCACCCTCACGTGTTCACGTGTTGACTCAACAACTTCGTCAGTTAATTTTGCAGTAGGCACGGGACTATTGGGATCCAAGAGTCGATCAATGGGAACGCATTGGCTCTTCGGATGGACCACAGTTTTGCTTCACTATGTCAATAGTCGTTTTACTAACTGCGTCATTGAGATGAACGGCGGCTCGAAAACTGCAGCGCGTCACGGACATAGGCTATGGGAGACATTCTCCTGCCCTTTCATGTGACCTCTGCTAGTAAACGAAGACATGCTGACTGTGGTGTCACCGACAGACACCACACTTTCTAGGTGGTAGCCTTTAAATCAGCCGCGGTCCGTTAGTATACGTCGCGTGTCGCCAATATCAGTGATTGCAGACCGAGCGCCGCCACACGGCAGGTCTAGTCTAGAGAGGCTCCCTAGCACTCGCCCAGTTGTACAATCGACTTTGCTAGCGATGGTTCACTGTCTACATACGTTCTCATTTGCAGAGACGACAGTTTAGCATATCCTTCAGCTACGTCATTTGCTACGACCTAGCAAGGTGCCATATTCAGTTACTATAATTATTATCTTCAAGAATGTATTCTTAACAGATAATATTGTGAAGCATGTACCGTCAAGAGCGACGTTCATCATTAATGGATTAAAGTTAAGTATCCAAATAATTATTTCCGCTTTCTGAATTCTCATTCCTTGTCATGTTCCAGACCTCACGTCAGTATAGTTCTTCCCTCCTCACGCCAGCCTGCGTGAGCTAAAACGTGTGCATTTCGGCCTCCACTAGTAACACGGTGTTGGCTCTTCTGCCAACACAAAACTCATAGCTGCGATCCACTTTTATCCCTTCGTGCTTTATATCTTCCCCGACTTCGATGTCGTTTTTCTGCAGTATAACTGCCCGTATCTCGGAGCCAAAACCGTGCTGTCTTGGGATGAGGAGCATTAGAGAAAACTCACCTTGACGTCCCGGTGACCAAATTTCCATGATGTAAATTCTATGGAACCCATCTAGGCACGCAGATCAGTGACCCATTATTTACTTGAATCACATGACCTGTGCACAGACATCTAATGCCACACATCTCCACAATACTACCAACAAACTGTCGGATGCCTGTACGCACAAAAAAAATGGCTCTGAGCACTATGGGACTTAACATCTATGGTCATCAGTCCCCTAGAACTTAGAACTACTTAAACCTAACTAACCTAAGGACATCTCACACATCCATGCCCGAGGCAGGATTCGAACCTGCGACCGTAGCAGTCGCGCGGCTCCGGACTGAGCGCCTAGAACCGCTAGACCACCGCGGCCGGCCTGTACGCACAATTGGTGGTGCATTTCGTTCCAAAGATGGACAAACAAGCTATTAAGCAGGTGGTCATAATGTTTCCGCTCATTAATGTAAAGCACACATGAAAACTGCATGACACAGACACGCAATATCTGGCAGACTCGCCCGCTCCCATGCCGTACCAATGAGGGCGCTGCATGTCACGGCAGTTTTAATCCAAAACTCGCATTTTGCAGTCGTGTAAATAACACAGATAAGACAAATAAGGCATAAAGGTGGGAACCGCTTATACTATAAGTACCAGTTGTAGACGGTGACTGTTGTATACCTCTGTCACACAATGTTTTCTTCCCATGCTAACACCGCCTTGGTAGATGAAGGAATGGAAACGTGCACCCACCGTAGGCTGTGATGTTGGCGGCCCGCGGCGGTGAGACGCCGGGCAGGAGGTCTCCGAAGCCGATGGTGCTGAGGCTCATGAAGCAGAAGTAGGAGCCGTCCAGGAAGGACCAGTGCTCGAGGCGGTTGAGCACGGCGGCGCCGGCGCAGATGTAGCACACCATCAGCAGCAGGCAGAGCGCCACGGGCGCCAAGATGCTGCCGCAGTGCGCCCGCTGCGACGCCTGCACCGGCGACGACGACCCGCTGCGCGCCTGCGCACACGCACCGCACGCACGTCCAGAAGAAGCGCAACCGGCAGGTACAGCAACGATGGGCAATGATCTGCATCCAAACTAAGCACTATTTCCCTTGTACCATATACAATTTTACTGCAGTTTGCAACAACGACTCTGTCTCACAATCAGGGCCACCTTGTGATCGCGCGAGACCCGTA